>NC_030685.2:80781547-80986547 GCF_000004195.4 Xenopus tropicalis | reverse complement strand
AACTCAGGCTTTCTGAAGCAAAATTTGTTAAAGAGCCCCAAATAACACAGAAACCCCTAATATCCCTATCACTGTAATCTGTTGCTTCAAAGAGTATGAATAAATCCCATTTTATTATATATAATATATATATTTATTATTATAATAATTCCCTCTGCCATTTAACATCTTATTCTTGAACCAACAAATGTATTTGTAGCTGTAATATTGGTGTGTAGGCGCCATCTCAGTGCCTTGTGCCTGAGTCTGAGCTTTCAGCCAGCGCTACACATTAGAACTGCTTTCAGCTAACCTATTGTTTCTCCTACTCCCATGTAACTGGAGGAGTCCCAAGCCGGACTTGGATTTCTTACTATTGAGTGCTATTCTGATACCTACTGGGAGCTGCTATCTTGCTCCCTTCCCATTGTTCTGCTGATCGGCTGCTGGGGGAGGAGTTCCCCCTTTAACATTGCAGTGATCCTTGAACTGGCAGAATAATGGAAAGATCGAAGAGAATACAAAAGGAAACCTTTTTGTTTTATTAAGGAGCAAATGGACGGCTGCTCTATGGGGATCATTCAGAGTTTTCAGAGACAGAATATAATGGACTTTGAAGGGTGTGGAAATTGACAAATTAAACAAATCAAGTGCGGCGTCAGGTCTAATGGTATCTAACATGAATGTTATGTGGCCCCCAACTTATCAGTTAGTGATGAAGATGAGGAGACTACCTCCCAGCTGCTATAGCAAAAAGGAAATCTCCCCAGGAAATATAAAATATACAATAATAGTTTCTCGTTGCCTCTGATCGCTTTGTGTATATCCCCTGCTGAGCTCGCCCTGTCTGTATTATAGATATGTCTATATCCATATCATACGCTCAGATATATTTATAATATTTATCCGACTGCCGGCTCGCGCCGTCCAATCCCATAAGAGGCAGAAGCTGCGGAGGCCACGCCATGCAAGGTCAATAGCACTGCGAGCTCCGACTGCTTCCCCCAATCATTAGGAAGGTAAATGAAACAAAATCATCATTCGGAGCTCCGTATGGATTATGTCTGTTCAACTCAAAGAGCATACCCGATGCTGCCCAGCCCTGGACGCCCGCCAACAGCGTAAATTAAACCACTCGTGAGTTTCCCATCCTTCAAGAATGGATTATTTTGGAAAATATTCACTTCTTGCATGTATATATTTATATAGAGTTGGTCTGGAGCAATATTTTTGCTTGAATCCAGGAAGATATCGGGCAGGTATAGGACCCCTTATCCAGAAACCCATTATCCATAGAGTTCCCGAATTACGTTAAGGCCATCTCCCCTAGACTCCATTATAAGCAAATAATTCTAATTTTCAAAAATGATTTTCTCTGTAATAATAAAACAGTACCTGTACTTGATCCCAACTAAGATATAATTACCCCTTATTGGGGGCAGAACAGCCCTATTGGGTTTATTTAATGGTTAAATGATTCCCTTTTCTCTGTAATAATAAAACAGTACCTGTACTTGATCCCAACTAAGATATAATTACCCCTTATTGGGGCAGAACAGCCCTATTGGGTTTATTTAATGGTTAAATGATTCCCTTTTCTCTGTAATAATAAAACAGTACCTGTACTTGATCCCAACTAAGATATAATTACCCCTTATTGGGGGCAGAACAGCCCTATTGGGTTTATTTCATGGTTAAATGATTCCCTTTTCTGTGTAATAATAAAACAGTACCTGTACTTGATCCCAACTAAGATATAATTACCCCTTATTGGGGGCAGAACAGCCCTATTGGGTTTATTTAATGGTTAAATGATTCCCTTTTTCTCTGTAATAATAAAACAGTACCTGTGCTTGATCCCAACTAAGATATAATACCCCTTATTGGGGGCAGAACAGCCCTATTGGGTTTATTTCATGGTTAAATGATTCCCTTTTCTCTGTAATAATAAAACAGTACCTGTACTTGATCCCAACTAAGATATAATTACCCCTTATTGGGGCAGAACAGTCCTATTGGGTTTATTTAATGGTTAAATGATTCCCTTTTTCTCTGTAATAATAAAACAGTACCTGTACTTGATCCCAACTAAGATATAATTACCCCTTATTGGGGGCAGAACAGCCCTATTGGGTTTATTTCATGGTTAAATGATTCCCTTTTCTCTGTAATAATAAAACAGTACCTGTACTTGATCCCAACTAAGATATAATTACCCCTTATTGGGGCAGAACAGCCCTATTGGGTTTATTTAATGGTTAAATGATTCCCTTTTCTCTGTAGTAATAAAACAGTACCTGTACTTGATCCCAACTAAGATATAATTACCCCTTATTGGGGCAGAACAGCCCTATTGG
The DNA here is from genome assembly GCF_000004195.4 of Xenopus tropicalis. Lineage (NCBI taxonomy): Eukaryota > Metazoa > Chordata > Amphibia > Anura > Pipidae > Xenopus > Xenopus tropicalis. The sequence continues at coordinate 80,984,211 of NC_030685.2, read as the reverse complement.
GTTTATTTAATGGTTAAATGATTCCCTTTTCTCTGTAGTAATAAAACAGTACCTGTACTTGATCCCAACTAAGATATAATTACCCCTTATTGGGGGCAGAACAGCCCTATTGGGTTTATTTCATGGTTAAATGATTCCCTTTTCTCTGTAATAATAAAACAGTACCTGTACTTGATCCCAACTAAGATATAATTACCCCTTATTGGGGCAGAACAGCCCTATTGGGTTTATTTAATGGTTAAATGATTCCCTTTTCTCTGTAATAATAAAACAGTACCTGTACTTGATCCCAACTAAGATATAATTATTCCTTATTGAAGACAAAACAATCCTATTGGGTTTATGCAACATTAATATGATTTTTAGTAGACTTAAGGTGTGGAGATCTAAATTATGGAGAGACCCCTTATCCGGAAAACCCCAGTTCCTGAGAACTGGATAGTTCTTCTTGGCAGTTCCATTAAGATAATGATATTTAGAAGGGAACAAAGTAAAATAGTCCTGCCTTGGCCATAAGCTATTATAGCAAATTGTCCGAACCGCATTCATAACATTCCACTGAAAACGTTTTATGTGCCCGTTGCATTCCGTGCCTCCAGTAATGGCGCTCTATTCAGTCGCACAATTATGTTCTCTCAAAAATAAAGTAGAATAAACAATTAAGGTTGAATTCACTCAGAGAAGAGCAGGGAGGCTGATAGTAACTAATGGCTTTAATGGAGTTTGTGTCGTACATTTCCTTAACTGTCCATAAATAGCGATGAGCAAAATTTTTCAACAGACGTGGATTCACTGCAAATTTCCACTTTTCGCCATGGGTGGATTGTTTCACAAAACAGGCACAAAAACTCACAGCGGAAAAATGTCGCGCATCAAAAAAATTTGTCGTGCAAAGCAAATTTGGTTTTCATTTTCCGCGTTTCGCACATTTTTTTGCCGTTTCGCACGTTTTTACAGTAGTAAAGTATGTGAATGTGCGAATCTGTCCTGTTTTGCTTCAGCCACAGATTCTCAAAACTGCAAAAAAATTAAACCAAACAATGAAAAATTTGCAAAATGCGTTTTAGATGAAACCACACCTTTTTTGTCACGACCACGCCCTTTTTCATTGACTGCGCCCTTTTTGACGCAGCCGCACCTTTTTGGGCACGCCTTTTTTGACGCGACTGCAGATTTTTCGTGGCAACATTTTGCTTAAATTTGGCAAAACAATTCAGCAATGGCAAAATGCGCAACTTTGCTGCGAAAAAACTGTGCAAGACTTTTACAAGTTTTTGGGTTTTTTGCGCTCAAAACAGACATTCGGGTTCTTGAAGCATAACTTGAATTCAAGTTTTTTAAGAGCAAAAAACCTTGAATCGAGAAAAAAAAATCAAACTCAACCGTTAAATCACCCCCTTACTGTCCCACTCCCCATCAGTTCATGTAAATTCAATACTGAAACACCCACCAGAACTCGGTCTACAAACTTAATGATTGTGTATTCCAAATATTATTGGTTGCATATTGATTCTGTCAGCAGCGAATTCCATCTATAGGGCTGGCACATAATTATTGCTCAAGGGCACATTGATTTACTATTGATTGACATTATCATGGATTTACCCTGTACAGCACAATTTTCCTGGCCTTATACAGGTATGGAATCCCTTATCCGGAAACCTGTTATCCAGAAAGCTGCAAATTACGGAAAGCCCGTCTCCCATAGACTCCATTTTAATCAAATAATTCAGAATTTTAAAACTGATTTCCTTTTTCTCTGTAATAATAAAACAGTACCTGTACTTGATCCCAACTAAGATATAATTACCCCTTATTGGGGGCAGAACAATCTTATTGGGTTTATTTAATGGTTAGATGATTCCCTTTTCTCTGTAATAATAAAACAGTACCTGTACTTGATCCCAACTAAGATATAATTACCCCTTATTGGGGGCAGAACAGCCCTATTGGGTTTATTTAATGGTTAAATGATTCCCTTTTCTCTGTAATAATAAAACAGTACCTGTACTTGATCCCAACTAAGATATAATTACCCCTTATTGGGGGCAGAACAGCCCTATTGGGTTTATTTCATGGTTAAATGATTCCCTTTTCTCTGTAATAATAAAACAGTACCTGTACTTGATCCCAACTAAGATATAATTACCCCTTATTGGGGGCAGAACAGCCCTATTGGGTTTATTTAATGGTTAAATGATTCCCTTTTCTCTGTAATAATAAAACAGTACCTGTACTTGATCCCAACTAAGATATAATTACCCCTTATTGGGGGCAGAACAGCCCTATTGGGTTTATTTAATGGTTAAATGATTCCCTTTTCTCTGTAATAATAAAACAGTACCTGTACTTGATCCCAACTAAGATATAATTACCCCTTATTGGGGGCAGAATAATCCTATTGGGTTTAATTAATGTTTTGTTGATTTTTTTGTAGACTTAAGGTATGGAGATCCAAATTAAGGAACGACCCCTTATCCGGAATACCCTCGGTCCCGAGCATTCTGGATAATGTACCTATACCTGTACTGGTAACTTATTGCAAAAATTTGTCAAAATTCTGCCTCATTTTTATTTCTTATCTGTTACAGAGCTGCAACGATATCCAGCAAGGGAAAGAAGAAAATGTAAGACCTGCTTCTCACACCATAGAAATTGGTGTTTCATGGTAGATTAACTAAATTTAGCTGACCAAAAATAGTCAGGATGTTGCACTAACCAGCAGTATCATAAGCACGGGGTATAAGCCCTGGATATCTGCATGGAGTACATCTGGGCTTAAATGTAGTAGATTGGAATCACTGAGAATGATATTCTTATCACTGGGAAACAGTAAGCTGGAGACTGTAGGTTTAAGGGTTGATGGATCTGCTGAGCGTAGAACTTCTCCTGGGGGCCAGAAAAAAAAAATAATCATTTTGGCAAGAAAAAGGTTTGTTGGAGGTTTTTACTAATTTATCTAGCACTCCGCAGTCAATGTGACGTAAAATCAGTTTTACCCATATTTAACTCTGCACTTTGATTTTATATTCCGCCTTAAAAACAGCACCATAAACTAGTGATGAGCGAATCTTTCGCGTTTCGCTTCTTAAAAAAATGTGTGAATCTTTCAAAAGATCAGCGAAATGTAAAAAAATAAGCAAAACAGTAAAAATGTTGCGAGCCAAAAAAAAAGTTGTAGCACGCATCAAAAAAATTGTTGCGCGCAGAAAAAAAAAAATTAACGCGGGCAACAATTTTTTTTACGTGGGTGTCAATTTTTGGTCGCTTGTCAAATTTTTACGCTGCACATTTTGTCGCCGTTTCGCAGAAAAAAAATGTCAATGGCCCAACGTGGAAATTCGCCACAAATCCATGCCAAAAAATTCTGTTGTGCGCATCAAAAAAATTGTTGTGTGTGGAAAAAACATTTTCATGTGGGCAACAATTTTTTATGCAGGTGACAATTTTTGGTAGCGCGTAAAATTTTTCCGCTGCGCATTTTGTCACCGTTTTGAGAGAAAAAAACCTGCCAATGGCGGAATGTGGAAAATGTCACCCATCACTACCATAAACCCATCCTATTAAGAATACTGGTCATGTCCCTTAAATGGGAACTGCCGCTTCTAAACCACCCAACACAGAAACCCCTAATATCCCTATCCCTGTAATCTGTTCCTTTAAAAGGTAGGAATAAATACCATTTGTATATGCTGAAATCCAGCTGCAAAACAGTTCTTCTCTTTCTGTATCATTTGAAATCCTGGCAGGGGAGGAGGGACTAAAACACTGATGTTACAAATTGTAACAACTTCCCCACAGCTTACAAACAGCATGCAGGAACTACATAACCCACAATGCATTGCACTGGGATGTTCCTTTCCTTATTGACATCATGTGTGCAGCAGGGGATTGTGGGATTGGGGGGATGCAGGCTGAAGGCAGGCTAAGGACAGGCAACAACTGTTACATTTTATTTGAGTCTCAAAGTAGTCAGCCAGATCAGCAGGGGAACAGGGGGCGGGGCTTAGGGAACTGTTCCAAACCAGATTATTACAAACAAACTGAAAATAATAATGAAATAATAATAATGAAAAGGTTGAATATTTGAACTGATGTATATTGAAAAGTTTTTCGAATTATGAGTTGTGTTTGGGTGGAGTTCCCCTTTAAAGCCTAGGCAATTGTTAGCTAATTGTATAACTGAATCAATTGATCGAGTCAAAAGAATTTTTGCCCATTTTTATGTGACCTAAAATTGTTGACCAATAATAATAAAAACACCCAAAAAAGAAAAAAAAAATCTAATTTAATTTCAAAATTTCATTTTTCAGAAGAACATTCAACATTAAAAAACAGAATTTCCAAAGAAAAAAAAAAATATGAGCAGTCAAACTATTTATTTTGCTTGTTTTGTGGAATTTGGGTAAAGTGACTATTGAGAAATATTTCTATTTTGTACCATTGTTTTAAAAATTCTATTTATATTTAATAGTGTTGCCTACAGGTTTCCTTTTTATTCAGTTTCCTCTTGTTTTTATTGAATTTTTTTCCTACTTATATAAGGTAATTGGGAAGGAAACATCATTAAAATGGGACTGGAAGGGTTATATTAAAATCATTTTCTAATTTCCAAAAAGCCAAAGAACAGAACTGAGTAAGTGATTTTAATCTCATGATATCATTGAATTACCTTGGTCCATATTTAGACTCTTAGGCAGCCACAGCATTGGTCAAGGGATTCATGAATATGAGGATTAATGAATGTGGGTCACGGGATTATAGAGTTCTGCATGGCGTTACTATGTCTGACCATTAGTCATCTTTATCTAACCTTTACACTGCAGGGCTTAATGAAGGTTGCTCTGCCTTTGTTGCCCAAATTTGTTTAGAATAGAAGCAGTATAGAAATAGTTGAGGATTTAATGAAATCATTCAAAAAATTCAAGCATTTTTGAAAATTGATATAGGTGTAGATTATTGATGAGGGAATTTTTTTGGTAGACATGGATTCACAGCGAATTTCCGCATTGGGGAATTGTTTTGCGAAACTTCTGTGAAAATTCTCAGCGGAAAAATCGGAATTTATTTTTGTTACGCGTCAAAAAAGGACGCGTTCGCGTAAAAAAATAGACACAGGTGACAAAAAATAGACACAGGTGACAAAAAATAGACGCGGGCGACAAAAAATAGACACAGGTGACAAAAAATAGACGCGGGCGACAAAAAATAGACATGGGTGACAAAAAATAAACACAGGTGACAAAAAATAGACGCGGGCGACAAAAAATAGACACATGTGACAAAAAATAGACGCGGGCGACAAAAAATAGACACAGGTGACAAAAAATAAACACAGGTCACAAAAAATAGACGCAGGCGACAAAAAATAGACACAGGTGACAAAAAATAGACGCAGGCGACAAAAAATAGACACAGGTGACAAAAAAGACGAGGGCGACAAAAAATAGACACAGGTGACAAAAAATAAACACAGGTCACAAAAAATAGACGCAGGCGACAAAAAATAGACACAGGTGACAAAAAATAGACGCAGGCGACAAAAAATAGACACAGGTGACAAAAAAGACGCGGGCGACAAAAAAAAAATCACGCAACAAATGCATTTCGCAACTTTTTGTGGCATTTCGCAAATTTTCTTGCCGTTTTGCAAATTTTATGGTGCAGCAAAATGGAACAGATTTACTCATCACTAATGCAGATAAATGACCATAAAGTATTGATTATGCAAAACAATCAAGGGGCCCTTCCAATAACTGAAATAGTAGGCGAAGTGAACTTCATGTAGACATTTGGCTTCCTTTCTAAGTTTTTTTTTTAAACAACCCCTGAAGAAGCCACTTGAATGAATGATGAAACTTTTTCAAGAAAACTCAGAAAATTCCGGTTGTTTAGACTTAATTCTAGTGATGAGTGAAATTTGTCGCCAGGCATGGATTTCAGCATTGGTGGATTTTGACGCTAAACGGGTGCAAAATTTCACTGCAGAAAAATGATGCGAGCAACAATTTTTTTTTACGCGGGCGTCAATTTTCGCTGTTTGCCAAATTTTTGCCATTTCACTAATCTTTTCAAAGTTTTGGGACTTTTTCCCAAAGCGAAATGGGACATATTTGCTCATTACTACTTAATTCTACTAGATACTGGATTGCCCTTACTGTATTTGTCAAAATGAGTGAAATAATGCAATTTTTGACCTTTTTTTCTAATAGAGTTTTTGCAATTTGAAGTTTTTTTCATAAATAGATTTTCCAGAAATTCAGTTTTTTTTTCCAGTTCAAACAAAACTAGAGCATAAAATGATTGTATAGTAGCTTTGAAAGGCGTGCAAAAGGCATTTCATGATACTGTATTTATATAAACAATACAGACACAATGTAGGCGCCAACCTGATTTTGTAGATTTAGTAATTGAATGTTCAACTTAATTGCCGGGGGTAATGGCATTTTAAGCACCTATACAGGTGTCGGAAGGATTTGTGAAATGCAAACCAGCTATAAGACATTTCCCATTGCTGGCTTATCGCCCGTTTATCAGAGGTGCCTTTCAGCACTAAATTGCCATTTCCATTAGAGCTAAATTATAACCCAAGCCACCTGGGTAGTCTTTTGCTCAATCAAACTGTACAGAACAAGACTTATAATCAAGACCATCAAGCAATGTTCAATCTTTAAAATAGAAAAAGACGCTCATTGCTTCTCACGAGAGACCGTCGGCTAATATTAGTAGTAGAAATTGCTCTTATTAAATCCCGAATTATCGTAATCGCAGCATTCATCAACTAATATCTAAAAACGGCAATCTTGGCCGTCTCCTTAACGAGCTCCCTGTAATTGGCTTTTGCCAGCCCCATCAATAAATGTGCAGGAAAAATATTTAGAGGTTCATGAAAGAGCAATGAAAATGATGAATTCTCGGCACGCGTGCCAAATGAATGTTAATGGGAGAACCCAGAAGACCGTCGCGGGCTCCAAAATGTTCTTCCGTTGGACGTTTTCGGATCGGGGAGTTGGTTTTTATTTTCTCGGGAGGTCCTGCTTCAGTATGTCCATTCCCCTGGCGATGTTAAAGATTTAATTATGGAAATGCAGATGGCGCTATCGATAATACGAGTAAACAAACCGTTCATTACAAAGCGGCCTTGAGGAAACCTGCCAATAACAGGAGGCTAAAAAATTTTAATATATTCCAACAAGTCAGAAAACGGAGACTTGAACTATTGCAATAAATCATGTGTACGGAGCGGCTCGGCTTTATTGCTTGCTTTTCAATACGTTCCAAGCACCTTTCCCACAGTCAATGAGAGCACAGATCTATGGGATTTGTATAATTGGCATATATATCTCTTGTCTGCACTGGGAAAATCTCTATATTATATCGGTGGTTTTTGTTTTTGTTTTCCAAGAGACCTATACTTCATAAACAAGGGGAATAATGTGCATTGGGTTCTTTTTAAATCGAATTATTTTAGCCATCAAAATTGTGTGCGAATGAATATGGTTGGAACGGAGCATCCCCGCCGTGTAGAAATCACATCTGAACCATATCGTATGATGCATTCTCCTCTGTTCCCAATTGATATTGATCTCAGCACTAAATGTCAGTAATCTAATCCCATTCTGGCAATTTAAGCACCAGACTTAGGAAAAAACCTGCCTGACAGATAGTTTTAGTGGCCGGGCTCCAATAACCCAATGGAACTAGAGAGAAATACAATACGCTGATGCAAGAATTACAGTGAGAGGTAATGATGATCATATTGAGTTGGAACCGCGCTATCTCCCTGTGTTTGTAAAAAAAAAAAGGTTCTAAAAAGACAGAAAGATAGATTGATAGTAAATACTATTTTTTAGAAACACATTTAAAAGAATATTGAAGGTAATGTATAGCTGTTTAAACTCACAAAACTGAAGGCTAAGTTATATGGGAACTCTGAGTATTATAAGGGATAATGTACCCCCTGCTGTAAATGATAAGGATATTAGCAGTCACTGAGGGGTTCTGTGCCCATATAAAGGCACAAGGCTGCAGGCTGAGTTATACAGGGAACTCTGAGTATCACTCATGTATTATAAGGGATAATGTACCCCCTACTGTAAATGATAAGGATATTAGCAGTCACTGAGGGGTTCTGTGCCCATATAAAGGCACAAGGCTGCAGGCTGAGTTATACAGGGAACTCTGAGTATCACTCATGTATTATAAGGGATAATGTACCCCCTACTGTAAATGATAAGGATATTAGCAGTCACTGAGGGGTTCTGTGCCCATATAAAGGCACAAGGCTGCAGGCTGAGTTATACAGGGAACTCTGACTATCACTCATGTATTATAAGGGATAATGTACCCCCTACTGTAAATGATAAGGATATTAGCAGTCACTGAGGGGTTCTGTGCCCATATAAAGGCACAAGGCTGCAGGCTGAGTTATACAGGGAACTCTGAGTATCACTCATGTATTATAAGGGATAATGTGCCCCCTACTGTAAATGATAAGGATATTAGCAGTCACTGAGGGGTTCTGTGCCCATATAAAGGCACAAGGCTGCAGGCTGAGTTATACAGGGAACTCTGAGTATCACTCATGTATTATAAGGGATAATGTACCCCCTACTGTAAATGATAAGGATATTAGCAGTCACTGAGGGGTTCTGTGCCGATATAAAGACACAAGGCTGCAGGCTGAGTTATACAGGGAACTCTGAGTATCACTCATGTATTATAAGGGATAATGTACCCCCTACTGTAAATGATAAGGATATTAGCAGTCACTGAGGGGTTCTGTGCCCATATAAAGGCACAAGGCTGCAGGCTGAGTTATACAGGGAACTCTGAGTATCACTCATGTATTATAAGGGATACTGTACCCCCTACTGTAAATGATAAGGATATTAGCAGTCACTGAGGGGTTCTGTGCCCATATAAAGGCACAAGGCTGCAGGCTGAGTTATACAGGGAACTCTGAGTATCACTCATGTATTATAAGGGATAATGTACCCCCTACTGTAAATGATAAGGATATTAGCAGTCACTGAGGGGTTCTGTGCCCATATAAAGGCACAAGGCTGCAGGCTGAGTTATACAGGGAACTCTGAGTATCACTCATGTATTATAAGGGATAATGTACCCCCTACTGTAAATGATAAGGATATTAGCAGTCACTGAGGGGTTCTGTGCCCATATAAAGGCACATGGCTGCAGGCTGAGTTATACAGGGAACTCTGAGTATCACTCATGTATTATAAAGGATAATGTACCCCCTACTGTAAATGATAAGGATATTAGCAGTCACTGAGGGGTTCTGTGCCCATATAAAGGCAAAAGGCTGCAGGCTGAGTTATACAGGGAACTCTGAGTATCACTCATGTATTATAAGGGATAATGTACCCCCTACTGTAAATGATAAGGATATTAGCAGTCACTGAGGGGTTCTGTGACCATATAAAGACACAAGGCTGCAGGCTGAGTTATACAGGGAACTCTGAGTATCACTCATGTATTATAAGGGATAATGTACCCCCTACTGTAAAACAGAAACTCCATTGTATTGTATTGAAAAAAGTCGCCGTGAAAAAACACCCACTGACTTGAAAGTATTTTGCGACAGATTCGTTCATCATGTGCATGGATTTCATTTACAGGGGTCAACTCTGGTCTCACCAACTTTACAACTGAGGCTTTAGATCTGTTGTCAACATCATCCAGGTTACTGAAACCTTATCAATATCTAAGGCAAAACCCAATATCCAATAAAAGAATGAAGAACATAAAATGTACATATTTACTCCCTGCATTGTAAGCTTCTCAATTAATATTGATTTAACTACTATTCTTCTCATTCATGTTTGAATATTTATCAAGTTTGTGTCTTATTTTTAATTTACTTTATTGGGCAAACAAATGAAAAATTTTTGCAAATAGGCACAACTGTATGTTTCAATAATTTTGTTTTTGAATAGCACCCAAGTGATATAATGGGAGCCAATGGACAGGAGTGGAACATAGGGAGGCAGGACATGACAGTGCAGCACCCCCTAACCTTCCCCCCATTTTCAGTAAGGGCCAGCTGGAGCTGATTGGCTAAAGGTGCAGTAAGCATGGGGATATAGAGGGTGGGCCCGAAAGCACACTCACCACTTCCTTGTGTAGGCAAGGGACACAGTGATGTCCCTCCCACCTCCCTGTTAGATGCAGAGGTTCCTAAGTCGCAGTGGTGATGTGGCTGGATTCTGAGTCATAGGGGTAATTAAAATGGACAGTTTGTAAGGCGAAGGGGTAAATGGGATTCTCGGGGGAGAAGCATAACTTTGGATAGGGACTTGAACAGTAGGTTGGACAGGATCAAGGCCAGAGCTCATTATTAGTGATGAGCGAAATTTTTCGCCAGGCATGGATTCACAACGAAATTCCAAATTTGCCATTGGTGGATTTTTCCACAAAATGGCCGCAAAAATTCACAGCAGAAAAAATTCTCAAAGTGAGGGAAAAGTCACAGTTGCGTCAAAAAAAAAAAATGCGTGTGTCAAAAAGTTGCACGATAGTTGTGTTTTTCGCCCTTTTGCTAATTTTTTCAGTTTCCCGAATTTTTCTGCAAAGCAAAGTGGGACGGATTTGCTCATCGCTACTCAGGATCGGTTATCTAGGTGGTTGTAATAAGTTGATGTTATATAAATGTGTTATAAGTTAAATATTTTGAAAACTAATGTTTATAAAGACTGAGGCCTTTTCTTCCCAACACTGCACTCGTCATGGCCTCTCCTGTTTCTAAATTATTGAATCCATTTGTTCAGATGAGAAATGATTAGAATCTTTTTTGGGGGGGGAATTTTTTGTAAGTCACTTCTTCCTAAACTAAATCACATTAGCGATAGTCCCACTATCTTTTTTTTTAAACTTAAACAAATCAGATGTATTTCCAATACTGGGTAAAAATATTACAAACCCTGAAGTAGCAGAATGTGGCGTTTCTCTTGTGCGTTATTGATAATCAAGGCAATTCAAATGTCCTTTTTCTGGAGCTGCTCGTATTGACTGCAAGGTTAGTAGAGCCGTACTTTTTGCCAGCTCAATGTGTTTTCCCAGCACGCGGGTTATAGATCAGATGTAAAGAAAATCACCTGCGCAAATCCAATTTGCTAAAGGGATTGTAAAATCCATTTTTTAAAAACTCACCGAGGCAAGAAAATGTTGACCCAGCCAACCAGATATTTTGATAAGCACCTCAAGGTCAAAAACTGATTACTAATTCATCAAATGTATGTTACCGGTTAAACTGTTTGAAGAGCAAACAATTCTGCCCGGGAAGATGTACCAATCGCATGATTTTAAATAGTTCAGGAAGATTCGGCAGGCAGCGAAGTACAAACAGTACGTTCCACTCTCAAAGCTACGGGGACGCAAGCTATTTTCTTGAAAGCCCCGACGTCTCCATTCAATAGAGTGGTTTTCTCTTTGCAGAAATTATTACACGGAAGACCTATGATTATTCCATCAACTTAGAAATAAAACAATTCAATCTAAGACATTCGAGTTCTGCCATATACACTTTCTAAAAGAAGGGGGAAAAAAATAATCATCATCTTAAAGATGTTGTTCTAAGAGAAAATGCTGATTACATTGTCAAACTGTCTGCAACCTCGGCGCACACAAAGAACTTTAACCATAGTAATTGAGTTGCATTCTGACATGTGTCCAGAGCGGGAGAGTCCTGGGATTTCTATTTCCTTGCAAAACCATCATAAAACTATGTTTTTAGCTGTGGCTTTAAAAGTTGTACATTGTGCTGATCAGTGTGTCTGAATTTAGTAAACATTGGAGAAGCTTGAGTCGATAGGAGGTGCCGGCATTAGGTGCATTAATAGGTGAAAATCCAGCCAATTTAAATGCTATTTGGCTTGAACAGCAAGCACAAGGAGTAGCATGTAGCAGGCTTAAGGTGCCCATACACCTTCAGATCCACTCACTTGGCGATGTCGCCAAGCGAGCGGATCTTCTCCCGATGTCCCCCACCTAGGGGTGGGCGATATCGGGAGAATCCAGGCTAATTATAACAACGGGCATAGGAAAAGTCGGTACGGGGGACGGCATCAACGAGCCGATGCGGTCCCCGATCCGACTAGATTTTCTAACCTGCCCAAGCGAGATCTGGCTGATTTCAGGCCAGATATTGGTCAGGCAGCCCGTCGGTAGTGCCCATACACGGGCCGATTAGCTGCCGAATCTGTCTAAGGGGCCGATATCGGCAGCTAGAATCGCCCCGTGTATGGGCACCCTTGTATTTAATACATGTAATTGTAATTGGATAGAGAACTGGCTGAAGGATAGATTACACAGAGTGGGGGTAAATGGAACATTTTCTAATTGGACGAGTGTTGTTAGTGGAGTACCGCAGGGGTCAGTCCTTGATCTTTTGCTTTTTAACTTGTTGATTAATGACCTGGAGGTGGGTATACAGCAGTGATCCCCAACCAGTGGCTCGGGGGCAACATGTTGCTCCCCAACCCCTTGGTAGAGATGTAGCGAACTGTTCGCTGGCGAACTAATTCGCGCGAACATCGGGTGTTCGCAAGTCCGCAAATTCGCGAACTTTTCGTGATGTTCGCAATTTGGGTTCGCCGGCACCGAAAAAATCGCAAAACTTACGATAACGGTACGAATTCTCCGAAAAAATCGCAAAACTTACGATAACGGTACGAAAAAGTCGCAAAACTTACGATAACGTTACGAATGATCCGAAACAGTCGCAAAACTTACGATAACGGTACGAATGATCCGAAAAAGTCGCAAAACTTAGGATAACGTTACGAATGATCCGAAAAAGTCGCAAAACTTACGATAACGTTACGAATGATCCGAAAAAGTCGCAAAACTTACGATAACGGTACGAATGATCCGAAAAAGTCGCAAAACTTACGATAACGGTACGAATGATCCGAAAAAGTCGCAAAACTTACGATAACGTTACGAAAGCTCCGAAAAAGTCGCAAAACTTACGATAACTTTACGAAAGTGCCGAAAAATACGAAAAAGTCGCAAAATTACCGATCATTTCGAAAAACGGCGTGTGTCAATTTTTCAGAGGTTTTTGCCCTTGATCCCCCTCCTGCTTGCCACTGTCCAGGTCGTGGCACCCTTTAAACAACTTTAAAATCAGTTTTCTGGGCAGAAATGGCTTTTCTATTTTTTAAAGTTCGCCTTCTCATTGAAGTCTATGGGGTTCGCAAAGTTCGCGAATATTCTCAATTTTCGGCGGAAGTTCGCGAACAGGTTCGCGAACTTTTTTTTTGAGGTTCGCTACATCCCTACCCCTTGGATGTTGCTCTCAGTGCCCCCAAACTAGGGAGTTATTTTTGAATTCCTGACTTGGGGGCAAGTTTTGGTTGAATAAAAACAAGATTTCCTACCAAATAAAGCCCCCTGTAAGCTGATAGGGTGCATAGAGGCCCCTAATAGCCAATCACAGCCCTTATTTGGCTTCTCCATGAACTGTTATGGTGCTTGTGTTGCTCCCCAATAGTGATGAGCGAATCTGTTCGCTCATCACTGCTTCACCGAAAAATTTGCGAATGTTTCAAAAGATCCGCGAAACAGCGAAAAATTTGCGAAACGGCGAAAATGTTGTGCGACAAAAAAATTGTCGCCCGTGGCTATTATTTTGTCGCATGGCTATTGTTTCGTCGCCCGCGGCTATTATTTTGTCGTGCGGCTATTATTTCGTCGCCCACGGCTATTATTTTGTCGTGCGGCTATTGTTTCGTCGCCTGCGGCTATTATTTTGTCACGCGTCTATTATTTTGTCGCCCACGGTTATTATTTTGTTGCCCGCGGCTATTATTTTGTTGCGCAGCTATTATTTTTTCGCCCGCGGCTATTGTTTCGTCGCCCCTGGCTATTATTTTGTCGCGCGGCTATTATTTCGTCGCGCGCGCCTATTCTTTTTTGACGCCGGCAACAATTTTTTGACGTGCAGCAAATTTTTCCGCGGCTAATTTTTTCATCCGTTTCGCAAAACAATCCGCCAATGGCGAAATGCGGAAATTCGCCGTGAATCCATGCCTGGCGAAACATTTCGCCCATCACTACTCCCCAAGTCTTTTTACATTTGACTGTGGCTCACAAGTAAGAGGTTGGGGACCCCTGGCATAGACAGTACTGTTTCTATTTTTGCTGACAACACTAAATTGTGCAAAACTATAAGTTCCATGCAGGATGTGCCGCTTTGCAGAGCGATTTGACAAAATTGGAAACCTGGGCAGCAAAATGGAAAATGAGGTTAAATGTTGAAAAGTGTAAAGTTATGCACTTTGGTAGAAGTAATATACAAAATCCGAAAATATCAAAAATTTGAGTTTGAAAATATGGCTTGACTTTGCCTAGGTCAACTACTTTTTGAAAAGTAAACCTAATTTCAAGCAACTTGCAATAAACATCAATCAAACATATTTTTTCATGATTTTTAACGTAATAATGCGGTTTGGAACAGTTCCCTAAGCCCCGCCCCCTGTTCCCCTGCTGATCTGGCTGACTACTTTGTGAATCAAATAAAATGTAACAGTAGCGCCTGTCCTCAGCCTGCCTTCAGCCTGCATCCTCCCAATCCCACAATCCCCTGCTGCACACGTGATGTCAATAAGGAAAGGAACATCGCAGTGCAATGCATTGTGGGTTATGTAGTTCCTGCATGCTGTCTGTAAGGTGTGGAGAAGTTGTTATAATTTGAAACATCAGTGTTTTAGTCCCTCCTCCCCTGCCAGATTTTTAAATGATGCAGAAAGAGATTAAGTGTTTTGCATCTGGATTTCAGCATATAAAAATGATATTTATTCCTACTTATTGAAGGAACAGATTACAGTGATAGGTATATTAGTAGTGATGAGCAGCACGAAAATTCGCAAAACGGCGGAAAATTCACGAAACGCATTGTCGCGCAATTTTTTTGTCTCCCGCATCTTTTTTGTCGCCCACGTCTATATTTTTGTCACCCGCGTTTATTTTTTTGGCGCCCGCGCCTTTTTTGACGTGACCACGCCCAATTTTTCTGTGGTGAATTTTCACGGAAGTTTCACTAAACAATTTGGCAATGGCGAAATGCGGAAATTTGCTGCGAATCCATGCCTGGCAAAAAAAATTCGCTTATCACTATATATTATGGGGTTTCTACGTTGTGTGGGGCATTTGGGTCAGAAGCTGGAGTTCCCCTTTAACCCTTTCATGCATCCCTTCCACCCCAGGTTTATTTATCACTGTATTTCAGTTCACACACTCTCCTTTTTGTTTGCCAATCACTTTCCATGTTGTGTATGTGTTGATGTTATTTTAAACCCAGTTCATTTAATACGAGTTCTCCGTTTACCTGGGAATGCAAGCCTATATACGCTCTAAGCATAGTCTTGTGTTATATGCAGAATTCTGAACAAGGAAGATATATTGTTCCCTTAGCTCCTCCGTTTGTGCACAGAAGTGATTTTTGGCAGCCAGTTCAAAGAGCAAGCAGAATGTACTTACAGGCATCTTTATAATAATTGTACAATCTCTGCTCAGGTTAAAATCTTTTTAGGCTGTAACTTTACTTTCCGCGAAGCCTTCCTCAGGCGTTCTACTTTGTGCGATGCTGAAGGACTTCTGTCAACTCTGAGCAAGTCATTATGTCTGTTTCCTATGAAACCCGCTGCATAAACCTCTGGTGCTGTCACTTTCCGTGTTCAGTGTCTTTACTGTCAGACTCACTCCTCCGTCACTCAGATCAGTTGAAAAAAAGAAATGTTCTTGAACTGAGTTTGAAGCCACACAAATACATATAAATCGAGGGCACACAACTGGGTGCATTTCAGTTTCTTTATTTTTATTAAATTAAAATTATAAAAATTAATTGTTTCTTATATTCAATTTTGAATACAGTGAAAATACACTGAATATACAGGTATGGGATCCCTTATCCAGAAACCCGTTATCTAGAAAGCTCCGAATTACGGAAAGCCTGTCTCCCATAGACTCCATCTTAATCAAATAATTCAGAATTTTAAAAGTGATTTCCTTTTTCTCTGTAATAATAAAACAGTACCTGTACTTGATCCCAACTAAGATATAATTACCCCTTATTGGGGGCAGAACAGCCCTATTGGGTTTATTTCATGGTTAAATGATTCCCTTTTCTCTGTTATAATAAACCAGTACCTGTACTTGATCCCAACTAAGATATAATTACCCCTTATTGGGGCAGAACAGCCCTATTGGGTTTATTTCATGGTTAAATGATTCCCTTTTCTCTGTAATAATAAAACAGTACCTGTACTTGATCCCAACTAAGATATAATTACCCCTTATTGGGGGCAGAACAGCCCTATTGGGTTTATTTAATGGTTAAATGATTCCCTTTTCTCTGTAATAATAAAACAGTACCTGTACTTGATCCCAACTAAGATATAATTACCCCTTATTGGGGGCAGAACAGCCCTATTGGGTTTATTTAATGGTTAAATGATTCCCTTTTCTCTGTAATAATAAAACAGTACCTGTACTTGATCCCAACTAAGATATAATTACCCCTTATTGGGGGCAGAACAGCCCTATTGGGTTTATTTAATGGTTAAATGATTCCCTTTTCTCTGTAATAATAAAACAGTACCTGTACTTGATCCCAACTAAGATATAATTAATCCTTATTGGATGCAAAACAGTCCTACTGGGTTTAATTAATGTTTTATTGATTTTTTAGTAGACTTAAGGTATGGAGTTCCAAATTACAGAAAGATACCCTTGGTCCCGAACATTCTGGATAACGGGTCCTATACCTGTACTATGTAGTAGGGATGCACCGAATCCAGGATTCGGTTCGGTATTCAGCCAGGATTTGGCCTTTTTCGGCATGGCTCAGATTCAGCCGAATCCATAGTCCTGAACGAACTGGATCCGAATCCTAATTAGTATATGCTAATTAGGGTTTGTAAGGGTTAAATGTCGTCGCGTGAACACTGAAGTGGAAATTTTTTCATGGTTAACCCTTCCAAATCCAAAATAGCGTATGCTAATCCGGATTCGGTTCGGTATTCCGTCGAATCCCCAATGGATTCAGGGGTTCGGCTGAATCAGAAAAACTGGATTCGGTGCATCCCTTCTATGTAGTCTAAAGCAGTCTCATCTGTCTTAACTTTGATTTATGCAACAGTAGTAAAAGTAGTAACATTATGTATTTTCTTTTCAGAGGCAACAAAATCCGTCAATAGCAAAATGTGGAAAGTCGCCACAAATCCATGCCTGCCTAATTATTTTGCCCGTCACTACCGTTGAGCCTCGACAGTAGGTTTGAAATATAACGGATAGGTTGATTTTTATAAATTACATTTTCTACTAATAGGGGCTCATTTATTAAGGCACGATTACTTCCGAATACAAAAAATTCGTATTTTTCATAAGTTTTCGTACTGTGCGTATTTTTTGCGACTTTTTCGGTAATTTGCACAACTTTTTCATACTTTGCGATAGTGCGACAAAATCGTATTTGTCGCAACAAGTACGAAAGTTTCAGATTCATTCAAGCTTCGGTATGCTGACTTTCCTTGGGCCGGGTTGGAGCTGCAGAGTGCCATTGAGCCCTATGGGAGACTTTCCTTGGGCCGGGTTGGAGCTGCAGAGTGCCATTGAGCCCTATGGGAGACTTTCCTTGGGCCGGGTTGGAGCTGCAGAGTGCCATTGAGCCCTATGGGAGACTTTCCTTGGGCCGGGTTGGAGCTGCAGAGTGCCATTGAGCCCTATGGGAGACTTTCCTTGGGCCGGGTTGGAGCTGCAGAGTGCCATTGAGCCCTATGGGAGACTTTCCTTGGGCCAGGTTGGAGCTGCAGAGTGCCATTGAGCCCTATGGGAGGCTTTCCTTGGGCCAGGTTGGAGCTGCAGAGTGCCATTGAGCCCTATGGGAGGCTTTCCTTGGGCCGGGTTGGAGCTGCAGAGTGCCATTGAGCCCCTTTTCCTTGGGCCGGGTTGGAGCTACAGAGTGCCATTGAGCCCTATGGGAGGCTTTCCTTGGGCCGGGTTGGAGCTGCAGAGTGCCATTGAGCCTATGGGAGGCTTTCCTTGGGCCGGGTTTGAGCCCCTTGCAGAGTGCCATTGAGCCCTATGGGAGACTTTCCTTGGGCCGGGTTGGAGCTGCAGAGTGCCATTGAGCCCTATGGGAGACTTTCCTTGGGCCGGGTTGGAGCTGCAGAGTGCCATTGAGCCCTATGGGAGACTTTCCTTGGGCCGGGTTGGAACTGCAGAGTGCCATTGAGCCTTATGAGAGACTTTCCTTGGGCCAGGTTGGAGCTGCAGAGTGCCATTGAGCCCTATGGGAGACTTCCTTGGGCCGGGTTGAGCTGCAGAATGCCATTGAGCCCTATGGGAGACTTTCCTGGGCCGGGTTGGAGCTGCAGAGTGCTATTGAGCCCTATGGGAGACTTTCCTTGGGCCGGGTTGGAGCTGCAGAGTGCCATTGAGCCCTA
This sequence comes from Xenopus tropicalis, assembly GCF_000004195.4. Lineage (NCBI taxonomy): Eukaryota > Metazoa > Chordata > Amphibia > Anura > Pipidae > Xenopus > Xenopus tropicalis. Next base: position 80,965,741 of record NC_030685.2, on the reverse strand, counting down.
TGGGAGGCTTTCCTTGGGCCGGGTTGGAGCTGCATAGTGCCATTGAGCCCTATGGGAGACTTTCCTTGGGCCGGGTTGGAGCTGCATAGTGCCATTGAGCCCTATGGGAGACTTTCCTTGGGCCGGGTTGGAGCTGCAGAGTGCCATTGAGCCCTATGGGAGACTTTCCTTGGGCCGGGTTGGAGCTGCATAGTGCCATTGAGCCCTATGGGAGACTTTCCTTGGGCCGGGTTGGAGCTGCAGAGTGCCATTGAGCCCTATGGGAGACTTGCCTTGGGCCAGGTTGGAGCTGCAGAGTGCCATTGAGCCCTATGGGAGACTTTCCTTGGGTCGGGTTGGAGCTGCAGAGTGCCATTGAGCCCTATGGGAGGCTTTCCTTGGGCCGGGTTGGAGCTGCAGAGTGCCATTGAGCCCTATGGGAGACTTTCCTTGGCCGGGTTGGAGCTGCAGAGTGCCATTGAGCCCTATGGGAGACTTTCCTTGGGCCAGGTTGGAGCTGCAGAGTGCCATTGAGCCCTATGGGAGACTTTCCTTGGGCCGGGTTGGAGCTGCATAGTGCCATTGAGCCCTATGGGAGACTTTCCTTGGGCCGGGTTGGAGCTGCAGAGTGCCATTGAGCCCTATGGGAGACTTTCCTTGGGCCGGGTTGGAGCTGCAGAGTGCCATTGAGCCCTACAATATTATCATGACTAATACGATTTTTTTTGTAAGCATTTTCGTGATATTTGCTATCATCAGAAATTACCGTATCTAATCCGAATTTTACCCATTTCGGGATTTGAACTCGTACTTTGATGAATCAGCCCCATAGTGTTGAATATCTGTTTCATTGGGGACAGGAATATTTACTTATTTTCTGCAGAATACAGACAGTAGATTGTAAATCCTTGCCATCTTTCCCATGCAGTGTTTTTTTTTGGGGGGGGGGGGGGGGAATGGCTCTACACCAGTTCATTTCAGATGAGAAAATCGGTGAAGAGTATCTATGACAGCAAATGAATTAAAAATGTATCTCTAATATACTGTGTGGGATTTTAATCTCCCGAAATTAATTTAGCACTGACCTAACTGCAAACCACAGTCTCAGACCAAATAATCTTGTGGCTTTGTACAGTACATTACATTCATTAACTGATGCAATATTTATCGTTTAAGCGGTTCTGACTTTGGTTTTTCCACAAAACCCGTAACTATTTTGTAAAGCATAAGCTGCTCCAGCTTCCCCTCTAGCATAAATTCCATTTATAAAGACATTTGGTGCTCTGTTTATAAAAGTGTGTGTGCCGGAGTTACACTGGAATTTATGCCTAAAGTAAATTGGAGGCGTTGAAGCTTATGGGAAGAAAAAGACAGAAGTCTTGTAAATCTGCAAAGAAACCGGACAAGTCAATGAAGATGTGTAGAAGTTATTACACAATTCTATGCAAGATGATCCGAATTGCACTTCTTTTTACTTATGTATTGGCTTCAGCCCATATAGATACAGTTCACCCAGCGATGGCTATAAAGTGCTGTCGAAAATTGTATTTTTTCACCATTTACTATGGAGCAAAACTGTAATAAATCCGAAAGAAAAAGAAAAAAGATGCCATCTAAAACCAGCCGAGATCCTGTAGAAGTCAATGGCAGCAGGGCCGGATTTCCAAATTGGGCGCCCCGAGGCCGCCCCCGGTCTCACGCCCCCCCCCCCGAGTGTGCATGCGTGCGCGAGGGGTTTGTGCGCGCATGCGCAAACAGCGGGGGGGGGGGGTGCGTGCATGCATGCGCAGTGGGCCAAACTTGCATACGGAGCAGTGGGGAGAAGTCCCCTCATAGCTCCATATGGGTACAAAACTTTTTAGATTTTGGTGCGGCGGGGTGCCCCCAGGTTTCTGCCGCCCTAGGCCCGGGCCTTTGTGGCCTCTCCACAAATCCGGGCCTGAATGGCAGGTGTCCATTTTACAACTGGAAGATCTGTCTTTGCTTTGCGGTTTTCTAGATTTTCGGGGGGGGGGTTTGACGCTTGCTTTTAGGAAACAATATGCGTTTTTTTCTTTTTATGCTTTTTAGTTTGGATTTTTTAATTGGGGACTTTTTGTTTTTTTGTGGAAACTCATTTTGTTGTGGTTTCAAAAAACTCTAAGGGGCAGATTCATCAAAGTACGAGTTTGAATTCCGAAATGGGTAAAATTCGGATTAGATACGATAATTTCTGATGATTGCAAATGTCACGAAAAAGCTTACGAAAAAAATGAATTGGCGATCCGAAAATCACCTAATATTCATATCCGATTGATCATAAATGACGCAAAAACCTTTCTGACTTTGAACCTTCTGTGCACGATTTTGGAAGCCTCCCACAGGGAGGTACGAAATGGTACGAAAACTTAGAAAAAATAAGATTTTTTTTGTATTCGGAGCCGATCATACTTAAATAGGCCCCTAAAGCTACAAAAATACAGATGTTAATAAATCTGCCCCCTGAGTGAACTGGAAATGAATAAACATGGTGTTGCCTTTACAAGGTGATTACTTTTGAATGTGGAATCTCTTCTCTTCTCACAGTTGGGAGAAGTCTTCTTTAAAGGAGATAACCACCCAAATAATGATTTTTTTTTTCTTCTTAATAATCGTAGCAGTCCCTAAGTACTATTCCCTAGTTGCTAGTGGAAGAAGAATGTTATATTATCTACATATCTTTGCTATTGGCCCTTAGAGTTAGTGACCACTTCCTGGTCAATATAGTGATTGGCCTCCATCAGCTGTCCCAGTTGGATGTGTCTGGAAAACCTGGTGTCAACAAGGCCGGCAAAGAGTTCTGCCCTAGAGAGACAATTGGGGGAATGGGGGGGGTGAGAAAGTTGGGGAATGGGGACCCATGAATGAGGTTTAAGGTGGCCATACACGCACATCACTTGGTGAGGTTACCATGCCAGCGGATCTTCTTCCAATGGGATCTTCTTCTACAGGTGGAAGATATTGGGCTAATTCAGTCGTTTGGCCCGTCAGTGCCCATAAACGGGCTGATAGGCTGCTAAATTGGCCTAAGGTACTGATATCTGAAGCTAGAATCGGGCCGTGTATGGCCACCTTAAGTCAGATGCATGACTAACTTCATCAGAGTACATTCTAGGAATGTAAGACAGAAAGAATAAAGAATGCCATTTTCTTTCTTATGCAAAAATAATAATACTGTATATACTCGAGTATAAGCCTAGTTTTTCAGCACCCAAAATGTGCTGAAAAAGTCACCCTCGGCTTATACTCGAGTCGGGTGCCAAGGGTCTCTCTAGACTAGCACCCTCTCTCCTTTGTGTGCAAATTAGGCCCCCCGCAACCAGACCCTCCAGTGCCCTGGCCTAGGCTCCCACTAGCAATACTTATTTCCCCTTACATCTCCTCCAGGACCGGGTCTGCTGCCAGTTTGCCAATGTGCAATGAGCGTGGGGTAGTACTCATAATGTTTTTGTTGACCCTCTTCTCCACTTACAGAGCTAGTTTACTGTTTTTCTTTGAAATAAATATTGAAAAACAAATACCCCACTGATGCCTCAATTAATGTCATTTAATTGGTATTTATTTTGATAATTAAAACTTAGCAGTAGCTGCTGCATTTCCCACCCTAGGCTTATACTTGAGTCAATAAGTTTTTCCAGTTTTCTTAGGTAAAATGAGGTACCTCGGCTTATATTCGGATCGGCTTATACTCGAGTATATACTCTTTGGGTGAACATCCCCTTTAACATAAAAAGAAAGATCTATGCCAAAAAGGGGTCATTTGCGCTCACCACTAAATTATAAACCATTAGGCGGGGGTGCAATAAGGCTGTGACCACCAAATTCATATAGAAAAATGAAATTAATATAAAGTTTTGTTTTATTCATAAATGACTATAGCCGACTTGGAAGTACAGAATGTATCCGTGTATTACTAATTCACTCATTTAAACGATAATGTCTCATTTGTTCTGATTAACTCTACCCACTGCATTTCAGTAATGGTGTTAAAGCCGAGTATGTAGCCAGCCCGGCTATCAGGTTCTGTGCCTCCCATACACATTCTCCATTCGCTGGTTTTACAGGCAGTCAGCAGTTTGCAAAGACACTTTGCTCTGTAAAACGGCTGCAGGGATATTTGTGTCACTTTGCAAAGGTCGGCGTTTTGTTTTTATTAATTCATTTTTATTAATAGCATTGATCTCCTAACGGGGGATCTATAAGGGAAAGGAATTAATACATTTATTGGATATATTGTATACACAGCAATATGCACTGCAGTGCTTTTTAAAATGCAGGAGTGATGAGCGAATCTGTCCCCATAAAATGCACGAAATGGCAAAAAGATTCGCGAAACGGTGAAAAATTCGCTAAACGCATTTGGCGCACAATTTTTTTTCACCCGCGTCTTTTTTTTTGCCCCCGTGCCTTTTTTGGTTGCCTGCAGGGTTTCTTTGTCTCCTGCGTTTCTTATGCGACCGTGACCAATTTTGATACGACCGTGCCCAATTTTACTCAACCATTCCCAATTTGACGCGGCTGTGCCCAATTTTGACGCGACCGTGTCCAATTCGGCGCGACTGTGCCCAATTTGACGCGACTGTGCCCAATTTGACATGACTGCGCCTTTTTTGACGCAATCGCACCCTTTTTTGACGCAACCATTTTTTTTATAGGCAGCAAATTTTTTTGTGGTGAATTTTCGTGGAAGTTTCGCAAAACTATTTGCCAATGGCGAAATGGCAAAATTCGCTGCAAATCCATGCCTCGTGAAAAAATTTGCTCATCACTAAAATGCAGCAATTAGCCTGATGCTTGAAAAAATACCATGTGTAGTGATGAGCGAATCTGTCCCATTTCACTTCGCCAAAAATTTCACAAATCCTTCAAAAGATTTGTGAAATGGGAAAATGTTGATGCGCGTGTCAAAAAAAATGCACGCAATTTTTTTTTGACGTGCAGCATTTCGATTAATTTAATTGTCATGCTATGGGAGATTAAACATTGAAATAGAAGGTTGTTTATTCTAAGAAATCCTGTCATTGAAAAGGTTTTTTTCCCCTTTATTTCCCACCGTCATAATTCAAGCTCCTGTAACAATAGCGCCACAGACACATTACTCACAATCTCCCCCATCTTTTTCCTACATTCCCGTGATGCCGCTACAAACACTTAGGGGCTGATTTACTAACCCACGAATTTGAATCCGAATTGGAAAAATTCCGATTGGAAAACGAACATTTTGCGACTTTTTCGTATTTTTTGCGATTTTTTTCGGCGCCTTTACGACTTTTCGGAAATTATCGCGACTTTTTCGTTACCAATACGATTTGCGCGAAAACTGCCGATTTTTTCGTAGCGTTAAAACTTGCGCGAAAAGTTGCGCCTTTTTTGTAGCGTTAAAACTTAAAAGTTTTAACGCTACGAAAAAAATCGCAACTTTTCGCGCAAGTTTTAACGCTACGAAAAAATCGCCAGATTTTGCGCAACTTTCGGAATGGCTACGAAAAACTCGCGTTTTTTCGCACAAATCATATTGGTAACGAAAAAGTCGCGATAATTTTCCGAAAAAAATCGCAAAATACCGATCATTACGAAAAAAAAGCAATCAGACACATTCGGCCCGTTCGTGGGTTAGTAAATGTGCCCCTTACAGTTGCGCTGACTGTTCGGATACATATTTAATAATCCACTGGTACAAACTGGTTACTAATCATCTGCTTCTTCCTTCTCACGAGAGCGGAAGTTGATTAAAGAGACAAATTCAATTGTGTTTTTTGCTTTATTTCTTATTTTCACATGATTAGATTCATCTTTCTTACCGTTACGTGAGAATGTCAGCATTTACATTCAATTACTTGTGCTTTTAGGAGCAACCGCCACACTGAATGTTAATGAAGAATAGGGGGGTGGGAGGTTTTATACAAACCAAATGCATCTATCATATCATAATATAGTTTTATATCAATGAATCACTAATAGTGATGAGCAAATTCTTTCGGCAGGCATGGGTTTGCAGCGAATTTCCAAATTTCGCCATTGGCAAATTGTTTCACGGAACTTCCGTGAAAATTCGCCGCAGAAAAATTTGTTGCGTGTCAAAAAAAGTTGCGGCAAATTGGGCGTGGTCGCGTCAAAATGGGCGTGGGTGACGAAAAACATGGGGGACAAATGCGTTTCACAAATTTTTTGCTGTTTTGCACATTTTCTTGCGGTTTCGCAAATTTTATGGCGACACTAAACGGGACAGATTCACTAATCACTAACATTTTTCTTCAATGACAGCATTAAGGTACTGAAAACTCTTCCATGGCCTTTATCTCTATCTCTGAAAAATTTGCAAATCGTTGAAAAGATGCAAAACGGTGACAAATTCGCGAAACGGTGATAAATTCATGAAACGGTGATAAATTCGCGAAATGGTGAGAATTTTGCATGTAAAAAAAAATTGTTGCGTGTCATTTAGAAAAAAAAAATGTGCAACCTTTTTGTGATGCGTGTAATGTGACTTAGACGCCATTTTTTTTGTCGCACATCAAATTTTTCCGTTGCAAATTTTGCCACCCGTTTTGTGAAAAAGTCTGCCAATGGCGAATCATGGATATTTCCCAATCCCACAATTCCCTGCTGCACACGTGATGTCAATAAGGAAAGGAACATTCCAGTGCAATGCATTGTGGGTTATGTAGTTCCTGCATGCTGTCTGTAAGCTGTAAGCTGTTGTTACAAATTGTAACATCAATGTTTTAGTCCCTCCTCCCCTGCCAGGATTTCAAATGATGCAGAAAGGGAAGAACTGTTTTGCAGCTGGATTTCAGCATATAAAAAGGGTATTTATTCCTACTCTTTGAAGGAACAGATTACAGGGATAGGGATATTAGGGGTTTCTATGTTATGTGGGGCTCCTTAACAAATTTTGGTTCTGAAGCCGGAGTTCTATTAAAAAATAAATCAATTTACCATATGATCAAATAAAAAAGCTGGGCAATGTTTCTTTTTTTTTTGTAACTTAGATTTTTTATTAAAGAAATACAAAAATAAAAAGAAACAAAGTATACATAAACATGGCATGTAAATGATTTCAGTAAAGATAGATGACATTAATAGATAGGCTGGTCTCATTGGAATCTCCCCGAATCTAGGGATGGAGAGTTGGATGGTTTGGGGTTCTTTGTCCTGGGGGCTTTCTAAGCGGTCGCCGTTGCTGCTATGCATTCTTGTTTTGGTGGCCTTAGTAGGGTTTTGACCGTGTGGCTGCATTGGTTGGTGTTGCATTGAATTGAGCATGTCACTGTGTTGAATTGTTATGGGATTTGTCATGTTGGTCTTACTAATTCCCACATGGCCCATGTCTCTAAGAATTGAGCGCTTTTATTCTGTAGATATGCAATTCTAGATTCGAAGTCTTTGTTGCTGTTCACTCTCTTTATTACTTCAGCTAAAGACGGTGGTGTTGTCGATTTCCATTTGCTTGTGAGGGCTAGCTTAGCAGCTGTTAGGACTTGATTCATCAAAGCTTGAGATGTTTTGTGTAGGCCCGGGAATGGTTTGCCCAATATAAATGTGAGAGAGTCTTTCTGTATAGTGCGGCAAGTTAATTGTGATAGAAGGTCTCTGATACTGTCCCAATATGATTGTATTATGGGGCATGACCAGATGATATGTTCCAGTGATCCTATAGTTTGGCAGCCTCTCCAGCAAAGCGGGGAATGATTAGGGAAGAAAGTGTTGAGTCTCTCTGGGGTGTTATACCAGTGCATCATTAGTTTATATATGTTTTCTTTTTGTTTCACGCAGGTTACCATTTTTTTGGCGTTTGTCCAGATGGAGGTCCAATTTTCTTCCGTGATAGGTGATGTCCTGCTTTCATTCCATTTGAGCATATATTTATGTTGAGGGATTTGCTCGGGGTTTGGTGTGAGTAGCAGCTGGTATATCCTGGAGATAAGTCCTTTTTGGGGTAGACCTTGTTCGGCTATAAGTTCATGGGCAATGTTTCTTTAAGAACTGGGGTTTCTAGACATGTCTTAACACTGCTGGGAGTTATAGTACAAGATATAAGTGAAACAAGGCTGTTAGAGAAGACTTACATTGTTAAATACACTGGGGCTGGAAAACTCAAGCAAATTAGAATTTAATTAATTAAAAAAAAAAAATAAATATTCTCCTGGTCTGGAAAATCCTATTTTATTTCAAATTAGAAACCAATCCCCTGTTATTGAGTCAATTTAAATACTGTCCAACAAAACTGAAGGACATTTGCTCCAGGCACTGAATTCACAAGCGAAAGTGTTTTAGAACTTCCACTCCCACAATAGAATAGGTTGTTGGTCGGGGAGTGTTGCCAATACGAGAAGATAATTCCATCAATTTCCATTCATTTCCATGAACGTTAGTCATTAGTGATGAGCCAAGTTTTTTGCCATGCATACATTTGCAGCAGATTTCCCCATTGGAGAATTGGAAAATTCGGCACGGAAAACTTCTGTGCACAGAATTCTTTTGATTGCATGTCAAATTGGGCACGGTCAGGGCAAATTGAGCGTGGTCTCGTCAACTTGGGCGTCAAAAAAAGTTGCAGTAGTGGCAAAAAAAAGTCGCGTTCGCGTAAAAACAAAGTGCGGGCGTCAAAAAATAGACGCGGGCGACAAAAAAAAGACACGTGCGACAAAAAAAATTGTGAGACAAATGCATTTCGGGATTTCTTGGCCATTTCGCAAATTTTCTTGCCGTTTTGCGAATTTTATGGCGAATCAAAATGGGATAGATTCGCTTATCACTATAAGTCATGTATCAAAAGATCCAAATTGAAAAAGCACGAATAAAAAAACATGTAAACTGGGACTTGATTTGGCACAGGGAAACCATGACTCTTTCTAATGGTCATTTTTTTCTGGACAAAATTGGGTTTTGGCATAAAAAAAAACCCCAAACTAAAAAAATGTACTTTATTGTGAGGATTTGGATTCGGTTCGGCCAGAGGCATGGGTTTAGCTGAATCCAAACCCTACTTAAAAAGGGCAAATCATGGTCGAATCTCTCACAGAATCCCTAATTATTAGTTGAACAACCATGCCTAGATTTCCTAAATACAAATGCAAGAATGTGCTTCAGTGAATACCCTGACTGCAGCCATCCTACTTGCATTCATTGTGCCACTGGTCCTAGACAACCATACAAAATGTTTATTGAGCAGTGATGCTTTAAGAATGATAATGATGGATTGCAGATCTCAGGATGCTTTTTACACGACAGAATTGGTGGAGAATGCAGGGTGTTGTTGTCCTGCAACCCTGGGTAACCCTTACATTTATGTCGTCTTTCATACACACTAAAACAAGTAGCTGCATGTATAAAGTGCCTCTCTATCCTACAGAAGAGTATTTTTGCCTGCTTGTTATATTATATTCCCAGACCCAGAGGTGAGTGATCACCTCCCTATGTACCGTGCCCCTTAGTGTTTGCACACGGGGGTATGAAGGATGCTCCAATTAAAGAATATATTTTTATCTTTCTTAAACCTGAAGGGGATGAATCACCTCCTTAATGGGACTGTATTTGTTGTTGTTCCCTATGGGGAAAAAACGACTGTTGGGCCCAAAGTGGTGAGAAATAATATTACAAGAAATAATCTATGGAAGCAGTTCACAGTGCACACTGGGACAGCCCTTTTCAGATGGAAATAAATAATATCTTCTGTACTATTTGAACTAGATAAGAAAGTTATTCAAACTCTGCACAAATCTATTCGAATCAAACTTTATCTGCAATAAGTTGAAAATTAAGCATCCAATCCAATTTTATAAAGGGAATATATAGTCTGTTATAAACAGATTAGATGGCATAGTGTCTCTTCACAGCCTCTTTTTAAGGCTGCTACACTAATCCTACACACTCACAAGCCCTCTCTGGTGTACAATCACCACTGGGGCTCTACCCCAAATACTGACTCCTCGTGGGGACCCGTGCTGTCCTTACTAGCTAGCGAGAGAGAGAGAGAGAGAGAAAGACAGAAAGAAAGAAAGAGAGAGAGAGAGAAAAAGAAAGAAAGAAAGAGTGTGAGAGAGAGAGAGAGAAAGAAAGAAAGAGAGAGAGAGAGAGAGAGAGAGAGAAAGAAAGAAAGAGAGAGAGAGAGAGAGAGAGAGAGAGAGAAAGAAAGAGTGAGAGAAAGAAAGAAAGAGAGAGAGAGAGAGAGAGAGAGAGAAAGAAAGAGAGAGAGAGAAAGAAAGACAGAAAGAGAGAGAAAGAAAGAAAAAGAAAGAAAGAAAGAAAGACGGAAAGAGAGAGAGAGAAAGAAAGAGTGAGAGAGAGATAGAGAAAGAAAGAAAGAAAGAAAGAAAGAGAAAGAAAGAAAGAAAAAGAAAGAAAGAAAGAAAGAAAGAAAGAGGGAGAGAAAGAAAGAGAGAGAGAAAGAAAGAGAGAGAGAGAACAAAAACGAAAGAACAAAGAAAAAAAGAAAGAAACAGTAAGTAAAAGAAAGAAAGATAAAGAGAGAAAGAAAGAAAAAAAGAAAGAAAGATAAATAAATAGAGAAAGAAAGAAAGAATGAAAGAAAGATAAATAAATAAAGAGAGAGAGAAAGAAAGAATGAAAGAAATAAATAAATAAAGAGAGAAAGAAAGAATGACTGATAGAAGTAAAACAAAAGAAGACAAACAAGTGCTGAGAATGAATGCACACTTCAGAAAGCAGCTTAAAAAAGCAACTGTTTGATCAATCAATCACCTCTTGTCAAACCATCCATCACTCACAATCTCTCCTGCTTGAAGAGTCATTTCTCTCTAAAACGAGCCCCCCCCCCCCCCAGCATGTACACGGGGAGATGGACAAGAAAGATCCCCTACACACATTCCGCCCCGGGCTGGCCTTGTAACATCATTCTTAGCCCAACACCGAAGGGCATTAGAGCAGGTCAAGGAACAGGAATGAGTGGATAATCAAACAGCCGTACGGCCTGCACTGGGGCAGCCGCATTGATTTGTGTCTCTGTGTTACAATTAGCTCAGAAAGCAAGGGGAACTGGGAAAGAATAAGAAAAAGGAGAAAAAAAAGCTGTATTTTTCATGAAGTACTGACTGGTAATGATTGCTTATTGTTCCTAAGAACAACTTCAACTGCTGCCGTGCATATTCATGTATCCATAGTCCTCAGCTCAATTCATTATATCCACAAATACCATTAGACTTGTACAATGCTTAACAGATACTGGGGCATCAAATGATTTCCCTTTTCTCTGTAATAATAAAACAGTACCTGTACTTGATCCCAACTAAGATATAATTACCCCTTATTGGGGGCAGAACAGCCCTATTGGGTTTATTTCATGGTTAAATGATTCCCTTTTCTCTGTAATAATAAAACAGTACCTGTACTTGATCCCAACTAAGATATAATTACCCCTTATTGGGGCAGAACAGCCCTATTGGGGTTAATTAATGTTTTATTGATTTTTAAGTAGTCTTAAGGTATGGAGATCCAAATTACAGAAAGACCCCTTATCCAAAATACACTTGATTCATAGTGATGAGCAAATATTTGCCTTGGCAAAAAGTCGCCAAAACAAAAAAGAAAAAATGTTGCCAGGCTGAGCCATTCAGGAAACTGAGTATCATTCATGTATTATAAGGGATAATGTACCCCCTACTGTAAATGATAAGGATATTAGCAGTCACTGAGGGGTTCTGTGCCCATATAAAGGCACAAGGCTGCAGGCTGAGTTATACAGGGAACTCTGAGTATCACTCATGTATTATAAGGGATAATGTACCCCCTACTGTAAATGATAAGGATATTAGCAGTCACTGAGGGGTTCTGTGCCCATATAAAGGCACAAGGCTGCAGGCTGAGTTATACAGGGAACTCTGAGTATCACTCATGTATTATAAGGGATAATGTGCCCCCTACTGTAAATGATAAGGATATTAGCAGTCACTGAGGGGTTCTGTGCCCATATAAAGGCACAAGGCTGCAGGCTGAGTTATACAGGGAACTCTGAGTATCACTCATGTATTATAAGGGATAATGTACCCCCTACTGTAAATGATAAGGATATTAGCAGTCACTGAGGGGTTCTGTGCCCATATAAAGGCACAAGGCTGCAGGCTGAGTTATACAGGGAACTCTGAGTATCACTCATGTATTATAAGGGATAATGTACCCCCTACTGTAAATGATAAGGATATTAGCAGTCATTGTTTTTGTGCATAAAAATGTTGTGTGTAAAAAAGTCACCTATTGACTTCAATGTGTTTTGTGAGTTTTTCGGCTTTTCGCACATTTTTTAGCAGTTTCGCAAATTTTTGGGTGAAGCAAAACAGGACAGATTCGCTCATCACTAGTTATTAACCCCCGGCCTGGCTTGGCTCCCCGCTATACATTACCTGGCAATGCAATTTCGTTTCCAGCTTGTTATATCCCCGCTAAGGCTTAGGAACAGGGGAATCATTAAATGATTCTTTTTACAGAGGAAATCACACTGACCCTCCGGTATCTGACAGCGCTTGAAAAATTCTGCAGTAACAAAGCCTTTACCTTGTGCTGCTGACTCTCATTGCGCCACCAAGCAAGAATGGAATAGCCAGCAGTCTAATGCATTTTATGGCATTATGTATTATTCAGCCACTCGCCAAGGAGATTCCTGGCAGTTCGCCTAAAGTCTCGTTGAATAATATACTATTTGAAACCATCTTTCTAACTGTCCTGCAGACATTACTCTGATAAAAACGTTTCAACAGAATGGAGACACTGACATGTGAGAGAGAGAGGGGAATAAGCGTCGGGGGGAGAAAGTGACTTTAATTCACGGGCTGGGGCAGCAGAATACTGTATAGATGGGAAATAACATATTAGGATTTAATTTTACATCCCTAAATAATCAAGCCCATTTATTGATACAGTATATTCAAGGGATACTGTCATGATATTTATGGGGTACTTTGTTTCACCTACTCCCATGTAACTGGAGGAGTCCCAAGCCGGACTTGGATTTCTTACTATTGAGTGCTATTCTGATACCTACTGGGAGCTGCTATCTTGCTCCCTTCCCATTGTTCTGCTGATCAGCTGCTGGGGGTGAGGGGGGTATCAGTCCAACTTGCAGCACAGCAGTAAAGTGTGCCTGAGTCTGAGCTTTCAGCCAGCGCTACACATTAGAACTGCTTTCAGCTAACCTATTGTTTCTCCTACTCCCATGTAACTGGAGGAGTCCCAAGCCGGACTTGGATTTCTTACTTTTGAGTGCTATTCTGATACCTACTGGGAGCTGCTATCTTGCTCCCTTCCCATTGTTCTGCTGATCGGCTGCTGGGGGGGGAGGGGGGGTATCAGTCCAACTTGCAGCGCAGCAGTAAAGTGTGCCTGAGTCTGAGCTTTCAGCCAGCGCTACACATTAGAACTGCTTTCAGCTAACCTATTGTTTCTCCTACTCCCATGTAACTGGAGGAGTCCCAAGCCGGACTTGGATTTCTTACTGTTGAGTGCTATTCTGATACCTACTGGAAGCTGCTATCTTGCTCCCTTCCCATTGTTCTGCTGATTAGCTGCTGGGGGGGGGGGGCAGGTGATATCACTCCAACTTGCAGCGCAGCAGTAAAGTGAGACTAAAGTTTATCACAGCACAGGTCACAAAAAAACCCAGTGGGCCCTGCCGGCCCAGAACTGAAGTCCCCCGGGGTTCTCCAACGATCCGCCGGTCTCCCTCCCCCAATGTGCTGCAGGTGAGTTTGATTTCACTTGGGGAAGGGGGTCAGAGGGTGTTAGGTAGTGATGAGTGAATCTGTCCCATTTCGCTCCGCCATAAAATTTGCGAAACACAATTTTTTGTCGCCCATTTTTTTTAGACTTTTTTTGACGGGCAACAGATATTTTTGTGCCAAATTTTCACTGAAATTTCGCAAAACAATTTGCCAATGGCGAAATCCGGACAGGGGGCCATTTGGGGGTGCAGGGGTTCCTGAGGCAGAAGCCCGGTGGGCCTTGCACCCCCCAGTCCGACCCTGATGTTGTACAATGTCTAACCATGTGATCTGTAGGACGGATTATATCAGGCACACTTTACTGCTGCGCTGCAAGTTGGAGTGATATCCCCCCTCCCCCCCCAGCAGCCGAGCAGCAGAACAATGGGAAGGGAGCAAGATAGCAGCTCCCAGTAGGTATCAGAATAGCACTCAATAGTAAGAAATCTAAGTCCGGCTTGGGACTCCTCCAGTTACATGGGAGTAGGAGAAACAATAGGTTAGCTGAAAGCAGTTCTAATGTGTAGCGCTGGCTCCTTCTGAAAGCTCAGACTCAGGCACACTTTACTGCTGCGCTGCAAGTTGGAGTGATAGCCCCCCCCCTCACCCCCAGCAGCCGATCAGCAGAACAATGGGAAGGGAGCAAGATAGCAGCTCCCAGTAGGTATCAGAATAGCACTCAATAGTAAGAAATCCAAGTCCGGCTTGGGACTCCTCCAGTTACATGGGAGTAGGAGAAACAATAGGTTAGCTGAAAGCAGTTCTAATGAGTAGCGCTGGCTCCTTCTGAAAGCTCAGACTCAGGCACACTTTACTGCTGCGCTGCAAGTTGGAGTGATACCCCCCCTCACCCCCAGCAGCCGATCAGCAGAACAATGGGAAGGGAGCAAGATAGCAGCTCCCAGTAGGTATCAGAATAGCACTCAATAGTAAGAAATCCAAGTCCGGCTTGGGACTCCTCCAGTTACATGGGAGTAGGAGAAACAATAGGTTAGCTGAAAGCAGTTCTAATGTGTAGCGCTGGCTGAAAGCTCAGACTCAGGCACAATGCACTGAGATGGCGCCTACACACCAATATTACAGCTACAAATACATTTGTTGGTTCAATAATAAAAGGGTAAATGGCAGAGGGAATTATTTGCTGTGTAACAGTGTCATTTAGAAATACCCCATAAAAATCATGACAGTATTCCTTGAATATATTGTATCAATCAATGGGCTTGATTATTTAGGGTAATGTAAAATTAAATCCTTATATGTTATTTCCCATCTATATAACCATGTGATCTATGGGACGGAATATATCTATAATTCTATCCCGTGGCTTCCCTTGGTCCCTTGTTACCATGTTTCTCAGTGCCCCAAATCCCTACTTTCTGGCGGTGAAACGGTTGCGTTAAAAAACAGAAAAAACAAACCCCCGTGAAACAATTATTTGCTGAAGTAATAACAGGAAGCCCCATTTGTGCACATTAACTTGAATCTCTTGGCAAAAGGTTGTATTTCAATTTGCCGACTTTAAAAAGTAGCACGGGAAAACGATCATCGCAGAAATATCCTTTGCAATTTACAACTTTTCCGGATCAAACTGTTATTGAAAAAATAAATTAACTCCGGAGGAAATATGATTGTGTTTTGCTCTCTCCAAATCTGCCCAAAGTAATTGCTCGGAGAGGGGTTTGTTTGTTTTTTTTATAAATAGGGGATTCTTTTTAGATTGTGTTTGTCTCTCGTGTGAATGTTTTAATCAGATGCAAAACGCACAGCGGTGTTGCTAAATTATGAAAAAGGGTCTATTTGTCAATGTCGGTGTCAGTTTTTTTCCTCCCAAAACGAGATTCTCACGGAGAAATAAGATTTTGTTTATAATTAAGGCTTCCAGGAGTCGAAGTGAAATGTAGATTCATTAAACACAGATGCGTCGAATGATTTCATTCTGTCCCAGTCATATTCTGTCCAGAAAACTTAGTAAAAGTAATTTAAAGAAAAAGGTACAGGTATGGGATCCCTTATCCAGAAACCTGTTATATTGAAAGTTCCGAATTACGGAAAGGCCATCTTCCATAGACTCCATCATAAGCAAATAATTAGAATTTTTAAAAATGGTTCCCTTTTCTCTGTAATAAAAAAACATTACTTTGTACTTGATCCCAACTAAGATATAATTACCCCTTATTGGGGGCAGAACAACCCTATTGGGTTTATTTAATGGTTAAATTATTCCCTTTTCTCTGTAATAATAAAACAGTACCTGTACTTGATCCCAACTAAGATATAATTACCCCTTATTGGGGGCATAACAGCCCTATTGGGTTTATTTAATGGTTAAATTATTCCCTTTTCTCTGTAATAATAAAACAGTACCTGTACTTGATCCCAACTAAGATATAATTACCCCTTATTGGGGGCAGAACAGCCCTATTGGGTTTATTTAATGGTTAAATGATTCCCTTTTCTCTGTAATAATAAAACAGTACCTGTACTTGATCCCAACTAAGATATAATTACCCCTTATTGGGGGCAGAACAGCCCTATTGGGTTTATTTAATGGTTAAATGATTCCCTTTTCTCTGTAATAATAAAACAGTGCCTGTACTTGATCCCAACTAAGATATAATTACCCCTTATTGGGGGCAGAACAGCCCTATTGGGTTTATTTCATGGTTAAATGATTCCCTTTTCTCTGTAATAATAAAACAGTGCTTTGTATTTGATCCCAACTAAGATATAATTACCCCTTATTGGGGGCAGAACAGCCCTATTGGGTTTATTTAATGGTTAAATGATTCCCTTTTCTCTGTAATAATAAAACAGTACCTGTACTTGATCCCAACTAAGATATAATTACCCCTTATTGGGGGCAGAACAGCCCTATTGGGTTTATTTAATGGTTAAATGATTCCCTTTTCTCTGTAATAATAAAACAGTACCTGTACTTGATCCCAACTAAGATATAATTACCCCTTATTGGGGGCAGAACAGCCCTATTGGGTTTATTTAATGGTTAAATGATTCCCTTTTCTCTGTAATAATAAAACAGTACCTGTACTTGATCCCAACTAAGATATAATTACCCCTTATTGGGGCAGAACAGCCCTATTGGGTTTATTTCATGGTTAAATGATTCCCTTTTCTCTGTAATAATAAAACAGTACCTGTACTTGATCCCAACTAAGATATAATTACCCCTTATTGGGGGCAGAACAGCCCTATTGGGTTTATTTAATGGTTAAATGATTCCCTTTTCCCTGTAATAATAAAACAGTACCTGTACATGATCCCAACTAAGATATAATTACCCCTTATTGGGGCAGAACAGCCCTATTGGGTTTATTTAATAGTTAAATGATTCCCTTTTCTCTGTAATAATAAAATAGTACCTGTACTTGATCCCAACTAAGATATAATTACCCCTTATTGGATGCAAAATAACCCTATTGGGGTTAATTAATGTTTTATTGATTTCTTAGTAGACTTAAGTTATGGAGATCCAAATTATGGACCCCTTATCTGGAATACCCTTGGTCCCAAGCATTCTGGTCCTATACCTGTACTGTCTATTTTGTTTTTTGGCATGACAAGTAGCACCGTTTAGTGATGAGCAAATTTTTTCGCCAGGCATGGATTCGCAGCGAATTTCCGCATTTCGCTATTGGCGAATTGTTTCGCGAACATTCCGTAAAAATCTGCTGCGGGAAAATTAGTTGCATGGAATTTCTTTGTCGCTCGTCAAATCGGGCGTGGTCGCGTAAAAAAAAGGCACGGTCGCGTCAAAATTGGGCATGGTCGCGTCAAAAAATTGCGGGCTCAAAAAAAATAAAGTTCTGGAAAACATTTACCCATCTACATACGGTATACAGTGAAATTTTATTTTCAAACTAAATGCTTGACACAATATACTGCATACTAATCCCCGGCCTAAGTAGTTGTTTTGTACCAAACCACCAGCAATGGCTTGCTTGATAGCCCACTGTGCAGAAATAAACATTTTTTATTGAAGAACAAGAATGAACTGACATTACTACCCATGTAGTCTGGTCGTACAGCAACAGCCTGGGATTACACAGCAATCAATTCAGACTGAGAAAAAGAAAAATCATCCCATAAGTATTTTAGGCCTGACAGGTTTGTTCATAAGGCAGACACGAATGGGGATATTTAATATTTATATTGCCAAATGTCTCTTTTTAATTATAGATTGTGGAGCACATTTTTTTTTTCACATTGATGCTAAAATATATAATTTTTCTTTTTCTCTTTGTTCTACTGTATATTTGCTGTTCTTTGTAAGCTGGGAGGTTTTTAGGAAAACGATCAGTTGAATAATGTTATGTATTTATTACCTGTCTAGGGATGAACTGGAGGTCTGTCAAGTTTTAAGCCTATTTATGCTCCCCTCTATCTGTCCATGGGCTCTTTCAGCATTAGAACGTTATAATTTTAACATCATCTGGCCCAAACTTTGTGGCATAATAAAAAATTAACACAGAAAACATAGACATCCTCCTCTTGAGGTTGAATAGAAACAAGAGTCCATAAATGTAATATAAATGTAGATACGCACTGGCAGAATGTACTGTATATTTAATAGTCATTTTCATGCAAAACAAAAACAAAAATCATATTAAAACCCCCACGAATTGTTTCGCCAAACAGATGAAAAAATTTGCCGCAGAACAATTCACCGTGCATCCAAAAAATGTCGCCTGCATAAAAACAATAGTCGCAGGTGACCAAAGAATAGTCGTGCATCAAAAGAATAGTCGCGGGCGACAAAAGAATAGTCGCGGGCGACAAAAGAATAGTCACGACCGACAAAAGAATAGCTGCACGTCAAAAGCATTGTCACAGCCGACAAAAGAATAGTTGCGGGCGCCAAAAGAATAGTCATGGGCGACAAAAGAATAGCTGCACATCAAAAGCATTGTCGCAGCCGACAAAAGAATAGTTGCGGGCGCCAAAAGAATAGTCGTGGGCGACAAAAGAATAGTCACGGGCGACAAAAGAATAGCTGCACGTCAAAAGCATTGTCGCAGCCGACAAAAGAATAGTTGCGGGTGCCAAAAGAATAGTCGCGGGTGACAAAAGAATAGTCACGGGCGACAAAAGAATAGCTGCACGTCAAAAGCATTGTCGCAGCCGACAAAAGAATAGTTGCGGGCGCCAAAGAATAGTCACGGGCGACAAAAGAATAGCTGCACGTCAAAAGCATTGTCGCAGCCGACAAAAGAATAGTTGCGGGCGCCAAAAGAATAGTCGTGGGCGACAAAAGAATAGTCACGGGCGACAAAAGAATAGCTGCACGTCAAAAGCATTGTCGCAGCCGACAAAAGAATAGTTGCGGGCGCCAAAAGAATAGTCGCGGGTGACAAAAGAATAGTCACGGGCGACAAAAGAATAGCTGCACGTCAAAAGCATTGTCGCAGCCGACAAAAGAATAGTTGCAGGCACCAAAAGAATAGTCACGGGCGACAAAAGAATAGCTGCACGTCAAAAGCATTGTCGCAGCCGACAAAAGAATAGTTGCGGGCGTCAAAAGAATAGTCACGGGCGACAAAAGAATAGTCTCGGGCGACAAAAGAATAGCTGCACGTCAAAAGCATTGTCGCAGCCGACAAAAGAATAGTTGCAGGCACCAAAAGAATAGTCGTAACCGACAAAAGAATAGTTGCGGGCGCCGAAAGAATAATTGCACATCAAAAGAATAGTCACGGGCTCCCTTTTAGAATGTAAGCTCTTGCGAGCAGGGCCCTCTCCCTAGTGTCTCCAATCCTCATCCAATGTAACTGCAAACCATTTTTGTGAATTGTTTATATGTACATGCTAACTGTTCTGTCTTTTGTACCCCTTTATTCTGTAAAGCGCTGCGTGAATTGATGGCGCTAAATAAATAATAATAATAATAATAATAATGGAGTGCTAGGCAGCTGGAATGCACTGCACAACACTGCATTGCTCTTAATAGGGAGCGAGGGGGGCAGTCGGAGTGGGGGGGCATAGACAGTTACTATTTATTGGGCTGCTAGGGGGCTTTATGGACCTCTGTGTACTTGATATGCCAGGGCCTACCTCACATCCCAGTCTGGCCCTGCCCTGGACACAAGTGCTTTGTAACTAAGCAACAACGAGAGCAATTTTTTGCACTTTATACTCTAGCACTTGATAAACGAGCCCGACTTTGATTTTTCTATTTACACAATAGAATTTCATTTCGGAGGCAATTTAATATACTGCCTGTTCTGTGAAATGAAATGATTGTTTTTTATTTATACAGTAATGATACGTAATGGGCTTTGATTTAAGTAATTAACTATATTTGATTTATTGGCTGAGCCTTTGTACTTTATTTTCCAATCTTTTAGACTTGGCGTTTGTAAGACGACTTGGCTTAATTCGCTGATGAATCAAGATTTAATGCAGTTTTTTTTCCTAATTATACACAAGTCGTTAGAAGAAAAACAAGACAATAACTCTGTCAAAACAATTTTCGATTTGTATTTTTGTCTCCACCTGATGCTTTTTTTTTTCCCTGTTTCTTTCCCCTTTTCTGCTATAATTCATGCTGAGATAATTTCTCTCCTAGCAAGTCTAGCATGTACTTCTGTCTATCAGAAACACAGTGTTTGCCGAAATGATTCCCCTTACTCGTCTTTCATCTCAGTGTTTATCCTGTCTGTTAGTGCTATAATACTTTGTGGTCTCGTTCCTGCAGTGAAAAGAACTCTCCAAGCACCCAACATGGCAATCAAAGATACCGACTACTGCATGTCAAACATTTTCTGCTTTGCTTTTTTTCTTAGTATACGTACCTGCTCCCTGTTGATTATTGCACATATATTTACTGGTATTTAAGATTCAGAAACAGTATTTTATCTTCTATAACAAAAAAATGCATAAATATACAGTACACAAGATTATGCCCTTGCTTTCAAAACCCATCAGTTAATAGAGCTTCTCCAGCACAATTCTGCATTGTATTCTGTTTTTCCCATGGGGCTAGCCATATTCTTCATTTCCCAGGGTGCCACAGCCATGTGACCTGTGCTCTGATAAACTTCACTCACACTTAACTGTGGCGCTGCAAGTCGGAGTGATATCCCCCCCCTTCACCCCCAGCAGCCGATCAGCAGAACAATGGGAAGGGAGCAAGATAGCAGCTCCCAGTAGGTATCAGAATAGCACTCAATAGTAAGAAATCCAAGTCCGGCTTGGGACTCCTCCAGTTACATGGGAGTAGGAGAAACAATAGGTTAGCTGAAAGCCGTTCTAATGTGTAGCACTGGCTCCTTCTGAAAGCTCAGACTCAGGCACACTTTACTGCTGCGCTGCAAGTTGGAGTGATATCCCCCCCCTTCACCCCCAGCAGCCGATCAGCAGAACAATTTGAAGGGAGCAAGATAGCAGCTCCCAGTAGGTATCAGAATAGCACTCAATAGTAAGAAATCCAAGTCCGGCTTGGGACTCCTCCAGTTACATGGGAGTAGGAGAAACAATAGGTTAGCTGAAAGCAACTCTAATGTGTAGTGCTGGCTGAAAGCTCAGACTCAGGCACACTTTACTGCTGCGCTGCAAGTTGGAGTGATATCCCCCCCCCCCCTCCCCCAGCAGTCGATCAGCAGAACAATGGGAAGGGAGCAAAATAGCAGCTCCCAGTAGGTATCAGAATAGTACTCAATAGTAAGAAATCCAAGTCCGGCTTGGGACTCCTCCAGTTACATGGGAGTAGCAGAAACAATAGGTTAGCTGAAAGCAGTTCTAATGTGTAGCACTGGCTGAAAGCTCAGACTCAGGCACAATGCACTGAGATGGCGCCTACACACCAATATTACAGCTACAAATACATTTGTTGGTTCAAGAATAAAATGTTAAATGGCAGAGGGAATTATTGGCTATGTAAACAGTGTAATTTAGAAATAAAAAGTACCCCATAAATATCACCACCTTTGTAGAAGCTGGGGAAAGGGTCCCCATGAATAAGGGCTTGCAGTCACTGATAAGATAGCAACTGTTATAGCATGGTCTAGTAGTGTTAGGGTAGGTAAAATAAGCAGTCATAAGCTCCACTGAGGGTGGACAGTAAGGGGTCAGTTCCCCTGATGTCTTCCGTCAGGATAGAGACTTCTGTGTGTAGTTATTTGGGTTAGAGTTAGTGATGAGTGAATCTGTCCCATTTCGCTTCTCCAAAAAAGTTGCAAAACTTCGGAAAAAATGCAAAGTGCCGAAAAATTCATGAAACGCAATTTTGTTGTACACAACACAACTTTTTTGACACAATCACAACTTTTTTTGACGCAACCACAATGCATTTGATGCAACCGTGACTTTTTTTGACGTGACTGCGAATTTTCAGTGGCAAAATTCTGCACCCAAGTACATTGTTTTGTTGCAATATTCTGTATTTGTCTTGTGAACAACTTAAACCAACCCAACTTTATGGAACCTCAGGATAGGGTTGTTGAAGGGGTATGTAGGGCTCACCAGAGCTGCCACCCCAGGGGCCCTCTGGACCCCCCCAGGGTCCCCCCACTATGCCCCTCACAGCTCCCAGGGCCCCCACTGCCTGCCCAACCCCTGAGTGTGTGTACAATGGTGGAGCACTGGTGAGGATCTGTTTTGCGTTAGTTGGCCCCACAAGGGCTTTGACCCACCATGTTTTTTCCCAGTGCCCCACAGGCCCAGTCCAACCCTGCCTTAGGATGTGTGACATTTATGGGAAATACTAAATACTAAACTAATACAATTCCAACCAACGATCTATAATTATCAGCTAGAACTATGGCTGCTGAAGGGGCCAAACCAGAAGCCAAAGCTGTGGGCAAATATTAGATGTAAAGAAAGACACATGAGACCTTGATGGAGGCAATTAGGCCTTAGCGTTATTCAAAAAATAAACAAAACAGACATACATGTTAAGTCAGCTTATTAACTAAGTCAGCAGTCATGAAATGAAACATGGAACCCAGGAATCTACTGTCTTGGTGGCCCCCCAGCCCAACGTTGTACATTCTTCCTTATAGAAACTGTTGGTGGACCTGAGGTAGAAACAGTTGGTGGACCTGAGGTAGAAACAGTTGGTGGACCTGAGGCTCCAGGAAAGAAGGATTATGGGTATGAGAGTCGGGATTGTCTTACATCAGAGCTAAAAAAGTTTTAATGGGAGGTCTAAGCTACAAGACACAAGGCCAATGGTGTAGCTACAATGCAGCAACAGGGTTATTGACCAAAGTTAGATGCTGTCTTTTATATTGATTGTCCTGATTAAATCAATATTGCAGCATGTTATTTATTAATAAGAAAAGGCACAATAAATGCAAGTAAAAAGTCTGTAAAGGCTGTAACTCGGATTGTGAGACCGCTAGCAGCCGATTGCTGTTCCTCAGATAAGAAAGACTGCTGGTGCCTTCTCAAAGCTAGGGTTTTAAAAAAAAACACCTTTAATAATTGGCCTTGATGTGCTGGGGCAAGATAGACCTTAGAACTGGGGTGGGATAGGAGGTTTAGCCAGGGTAGGAATGAGTATAATTTATATCTCTTATATCACATAGGTGTTTTACTGGCAGCTGCTGGAATAAGCAAGTTGGCATTAATATATGCTGATCCTACAATAACATAGAGGTTGGCACTATATGTAGCTGGTACCATGATCTGAAGTTTGGCAGCACATTAGACAGTCAATGCCGTAATATACAAGTTGGTGCTATGAAATGCAGCTGAAATCCTGTTCAGAAAGTCGGCAGTACATTGGGCAAGCAGTGGTGTAATGTGCACAGGATGAATAAAGAGCTTTTAGGCATAATATGCATCAGTGGCGTAAATATATATACAGCAGACCCCATGGTTGTGGGGGGGGGGGTGTTGGGCAAACTGTGGCATGGTCGGGACTGGGAGGGGGGACAGGGTTTTTATGTGTTTTTATTAAAAACTTCACAAGAAAGAATTAACATAACTCAGACCGACATGCCGGCCAATAATTACAACTTACAACCAAAATTCACCCCCCCAGTCCACTGGCCAATGATGAAGAACATGACTTGTGGACAAAAGCAGTCTCAGTCTAATGAAGAGTCTATGGGGCACATTTACTAATCCACGAACGTCCGACAAGCGTCCGAATGCATTTTTTCGTAATGATCGGTATTTTGCGACTTTTTCGAGCGCTCAATGCGAAAGTCGCGACAATTCGCGAAAGTCGTACTGGCTATGAAAAAGTCGCGACAATTCACAAAATTTGTAATGGCAATGAAAAAGTCGCGACAATTCACGAAAGTCGTAATGGCTATGGAAAAGTCGCAAAAAATACGAAAAAGTCGCAAAATGTTCGTTTTCCAATCCGAATTTTTCCCATTCGGATTCGTGGATTAGTAAATCAGGCCCTATGCCTTTGCCGTGGATTTCTGGGAGAGGGAGGGGGAACAGAAAGGGAGGGACTGGTTGTGCCGGACCCTTTCAAAGGATTTTTCTGCAGGGGGGCCTGACCAAGTTACACCGCTGATATGCATTAGGTTCTGTAATCTGCATGTTGGCGCTATAATGCACTAAAATTTTTGTTTCGAGGCTCAGTGAGAAGAGGAGAGTGATAGGATAAACTAGGGGCAGGCTAGTAAGTGTAGTAACTCACTGTCCCAGTGAGGGGCAGTCACGCTGTATTGCATGGGCAGTCTGTGCGCCGGTGTTGGTAAACAGGGCCGGAACTAGGGGTAGGCAGAAGAGGCAGCTGCCTAGGGCGCAACGATTGGGGGGTGCCAGACAGGAGCCTCTCCTGCCTACCCCTAGTCCTGCTACTTGTCATTGCCCCTGCGCTTGTAATTAGCAGTGGAGGCAATGACCGATCCGATCGCACCCCCCTTGCGTTTGCTTTGGCGCGCATGCGCCGTTTGGGGAGAGGGGGAGTGGCCGAATGCCTAAGCACACGCAAGGGGGTGGGGGGTGCAGGGGGGGTGGCCGACCGGGTTGCCTAGGGCGCCCGGTCGGCTTGGCCCGCCCCTGTTGGTTAGTCACACACTAGTTCCCCGGCAATGAACACGGAACCCAAAATGGCCCTGGCCTGAGCCAGATTAGATGCTCCAGTGACCCACCTCGTGTGCAGCAGCCCTTTGAGTGATTAAATATTCTTAAACTGTGCTAATAATATTCCATGTTTGGTTTCCCATTGTCAGATGCGGAGCTGCGATATTATAGTATATTATCGGAGAAACGCTGCACAATTTGTGCACCCCACGGCTTTTCAGCATGTTCCCTGCACGCCTTATTGCCAACATTTAGCTTAAGATGCTAAAAACGTGTGAAAAGATTTCTTTAATTAAGTAAAGGACTTTGCACTAAATCCGAGGCTGCCATTTAAAGCGTTGCTGGCTGCAATCCACTCAATAATTTGTGGCTAATTATAGCGGCACAAATGGGCCATGGAGAGTTCTAAAATGTTCTGCGGATCATGATAGGAAGGGGACGGGAGCTAGTTTAAACATTTGCTTTGTTTCCCCTCAAAGGAGAATCAAGGTCGCCGGGGGGGGGGGAAGGACGAGCGTGCCGCCGCGCAGCAATTATTTGTTATGTTTCAGGGGACTGTCGGTTGGACAGCAGGATGGGAACAAAGCTGACAAGGGTTGGGGAATTAAGATCTAAGTGGTTTCGTTTGAGCAATTGTGTTGTTTTTAACGTCGTCAGTACCGCCGCTTCCTATACGCAGTCTGCGTAGGGCACCAACTCCCAGGGGGGCACCCAGTACCGCCGCTCCCTACACAGAGTATGCAGTCTGTGCACCAACAGACCAAGTCGTCAGCGGCGGCGGCTCCTTCTCTCTTATGCGGCAGCGACAGGCCCTTTTATAAGGTTGCGCCCGTGCGTATGACATCACACGTCAGCGACGAGGCGCAACCTTATAGAAGTGCCTGTTGCCGCGCAATAAGAGAGAAGGAGCCGCCGCCGATGACTTGGTCTGTTGGGGTTACTTTCTATGGGGGCAATTGGGGCACTGTGTATGGGGTGCACTTTCTATTGGGGGCACTTTCTATTGGGGCACTTGGGGGCACTGTTTATGGGGGCACTTTCTATTGGGGGCACTGTGTGGGGGCTACTCTCTATGGGGCAATTGGGGGCACTGTTTATGGGGGTAATTGGGGCACTGTGTATGGGGCACTTTCTATTGGGGGCACTGTGTGTGGGGGCTACTGTCTATGGGGCAATTGGGGGCACTGTTTATGGGGGCAATTGGGGCACTGTGTATGGGGCACTTTCTATTGGGGGCACTGTGTGTGGGGGCTACTGTCTATGGGGGTACTGTGTATGGGGCAATGGGGGCACTGTTCATGGGGGAAATTGGGGCACTGTGTATGGGGGCACTTTCTATTGGGGGCACTTCTGTAATATTTGGGGGAGGGGGCACAAAAGTAAATTTCTGCTTAAGGCACCCATTTGGCCAGCAGCGACCCAGAATGTCGTAATACCGCTTGACATTAGGGGGTCATTAACATTGCCAGAGTGCAATTCCGGAAGCAAATTGCAATTGTTTTGTTACCCATAATGCAGCATTTTTTTTTTCAAATAATTCCGCCATAATTGCAGCCACAGGGGAGTTGCATCCGCTGTAATTGCACCAGAGGGTTAAAAATAAATATAATCGTATGTGCATTTGGTAGCGATGAGCGATTTTTTTGCACCAGGTATGGATCTGCAGTGAAATTCCGCATTTCGCTATTGGCGAATTGATTTGCAAAACTTCAGCAGAATTTTGGTGCGCAAAAATTCACGGTTGCGTAAAAAAAGGCACAGTTGCAGCAAAAAAAGGCACAGGCATGCCAAAAAAGGGCATGATCGCAACAAAAAAAGATGCAGTCACATCAAAAAAGTCACGCATGTCAAAAAAGTTGTGAGGTACATGTGAATTTTTTGCCGTTTTATGAATTTTTTAGCAGTTTCACAAATTTTTCGGCAGATTCGCTTATCACTATGGTAGACACCTGTGCAGGTCTGATTGGGCAGACCTGTGCCCAACCCACACCTGCCACCTGCTATGCTTCCTATCCAGACCTAATACACAACTGTACCCATAATGGATTAACTTACCTTCCGACCCTGGAACCGGACTTGACATCACTGGAGAGCATGAAGTGATGTCACTCCAGAGGTATTTTTAAAAGGGTAAAATAGC
The DNA here is from genome assembly GCF_000004195.4 of Xenopus tropicalis. Classification (NCBI taxonomy): domain Eukaryota; kingdom Metazoa; phylum Chordata; class Amphibia; order Anura; family Pipidae; genus Xenopus; species Xenopus tropicalis. The sequence continues at coordinate 80,938,885 of NC_030685.2, read as the reverse complement.
ATTGGGGGTGGAACCCAAGCAGTGTGTGACATGATAATAGTTAATACAAATTAGTTTAACCACTAGGTGGCAGTGTGTTCGAAGGTTAAGTAATAAAGTTGTGTGAGAAAGAAAAGGAAAGGAAAGAGGAACAGGAAATGGAGTAGCCATTTTGTACTGAAGTCACACAAATAAAGTTGAACTGGTTTACAGGAGAGTCTTCCATCACTCAAGGTAACAAAGGTACCCACGGACTGCCTGCATGGTAAGAAAATTGGGGGCACTTTGTGGGTACTCCGTGGGTACCAGCGGTTACCCAATCCCAATACAGAATGCTAGCGCGTGAAAACTGGGCAGGACTGAGATTGAAACAGCGATCGGCCAATCACTGTGCCATAGCCCCGCCCAGGGACGTCACTGCCTTTTCCCGGCCCTGTGATGTCATGGCTCCACCTCTTCCCTTCCCGTGACATCACTGACCACTCCTGCCCACTCCCTGCCGGCAGAGTTGGCGACCCTACCCTACAACCCATACCAGTTATACCAGGGGTACCAAAAACTGGGTATAGGTTTAATTTAATATGGCCTCTCAAATGAGTTATACTTTTTATAATATTAAATACAAAATGTACCCTGACCTCAGAGTGTGTAACTATTAGGGATGCACTGAACCGACTTTTTTGGGTTCGGTCGATCCCCCGAACCCACTGCAACAGATTCAGCTGAATACCGAACATTTAACCCGTCCGTGGATTCACCCGAATCCTGCCCGAATACCGAACCGAATCCTGGATATGGTGCATCCCTAGTAACCATGTGCTTTAACCCTCTGCATGCTGCATGCTGATTAACCATTTGACTGCTGGTAGAAAGAATGTGTATGTGAGTTCAGTGACATTTTTATAACCCTTTTACTACTAGAGTGCTTGGCATCTCTCTTCGCTAGTGATGAGCGATTTTTTTCGCCAGGCATGGTTCCGCAGCGGATTTCCGCATCTTGCGGCGAATTGTTTTGCGAAACTTCTGTGAAAATTCGCAGCGGAAAAATTTGACGTGTGGAAATTTTTTTTGCCGCGGGTCAAATCGGGCACGGTCGCGTCAAAAAAGGGTGCAGTCACGTAAAAAAAAATAGATGCGGGCGACAAAAAAGACTCGGGTGACAAAAAAAAAAACCGTGCGACAAATGTGAATTTTCTTGCAGTTTAGCAAACTTTATGGCAAAGCGAAACAGGACAGATTCGCTCATCACTACTCATTGCCAATGGGACAAGTATGAGAGTGGTGGCAGCAATCGTGACAGTTGCGAAACCGAAAATGAAAAAACAAGGTAAAAAAAAAGTTTCGAAGCAAAAAAATGGACCCTCCAGGGAACGGAAGGAACATCTGCCATTGACTTCTATGTGATTTGGATTTTTAGATTTCGTTTTTACGCATCATAAATCTCGAAAAAAATTGCAGTTTTCTTTTTGAGTTTTAGCTAAATCAGAAAAAAATAAATTCAGAGCGTTAGCAAATGGCCCCCTTAGTGTTATTAGCGAGTGTTTGGTCCTTGGTGGCCAAGACTGAATGAATTAGATTCTAAAACCCTATGTGAATAAAATCCTCAGGGTCGGACTTGGGGGTGCAGGGCCCACCGGGGCTGGCACCCCAGGGGCCCTGCAACCCCCAAGGTGCCTCCTCTGGCTGCGTACCCCACAGGGGCCCCCGCCATGCACCCCTAAACCCCCCCCGCCCAATGACCTCCCCTGAACGCACGTATGTGAAACGCATCAGGGGAGGACATCGAAGGCCAGAGAAAGCAGCAATAGGGTTGGGTCTGGGCCGCTGGGGCCCACTGGGTATTTTCCACAAAACAGAATGTCCGTGGCCATTGACTTCAATGTAACTTGGATTTTTTAATTTATTTTTTCTTTTTTATGCATCATAAATCTCAAAAAAAATTGCAGTTTTCTTTTTGAGTTTTAACTAAATCAGAAAAAAATAAATTCAGAGCGTTAGCAAATGGGCCCCTTAGTGTTATTAGCGAGTGTTTTGTCCTTGGTGGCCAAGACTGAATGAATTAGATTCTAAAACCCTATGTGAATAAAATCCTCAGGGTCGGACTTGGGGGTGCAGGGCCCACCGGGGCTGCCTCCCCAGGGGCCCTGCAACCCCCAAGGTGCCTCCTCTGGCTGCGGGGCCCCCGCCATGCACCCCTAAACCCCCCCGCCCACTGACCTCCCCTGAATGCACGTATGTGAAACGCGTCAGGGGAGGACATCGGAGGCCAGAGAAAGCAGCAATAGGGTTGGGTTTGGGCCGCTGGGGCTCATTGGGCATTTTCCCGGTGTCCCGGTGGCCCAGTCCGACCCTGAAAACCCTGTAATAAATCATATTAAATAGATGGCTTTGGACGGGTTAACGTGACACCATTACCCATTCCGTTATTTTGTTATTTATTTATCTTTTGAATTTCTCAGACAAAGTCACCATTAGAGCTAAAGTGCCCTGACATTTTCACAGTCCCTCATTGTACGTATAAACAGCGGCACTAACGCCGCCGACGCCATCCGATTGAACAATAATTCTCACTTATGGAACAAACACAGAAAACTGTAAAACAAAAAAAAATAATAAAAAGCTCCATTTTCAAGGTACAGTAACTGCTTTTAATTTGTGTAAATGTCACAGATGTTGATTTTTACAAATGCCATTTAATAAAGCTCCTTGGTAGGAATCCGGCATTAGCCAAAGTTTGGCCGTTAAAGAGAGAAATTCACATTAAAATGGGAAACATAATCTAAAAAAAACATCTATTGCTACAAGTTTACAACTCCGGGATCCAATTCCTCTGGATGTCTGACCTTCTCGCCGAGTTCAGGAAAGTATTACCGTATCTCGCCATCTGAAATTAACTCCATCCATCTCCGCAAAACAGAATGTCCGTGGAGCGGAGGCGCAATGGATCTCTTTTATGCTGAATACAGAAAGTCATAACATAATCACTGTATCAGGCAGGATTGGAACGGGCATGTATCCACTGACTGCAACTCCTTAGCAACTATGAATCAATACTAGAGATGAGCAAATCTGTCCCATTAAATTCGCGAAATGACAAGAAAATTTGCGAAACAGCAAAAAATTTGTGAAACGCAATTGTCAAACGGATTTTTTTGTTGCCCGCGGGTTTTTTGGACGCGACCATGCCCAATTTTGATGCACCCATGCGTTTTTTTTTTACTTGACCGCGCCCAATTTTAACGAATTTTTCCACGATGAATTGTCACGGAAGTTTCGCAAAACAACATAGCAAGATAGCAAAGATAGCAGCTCCCAGTAGGTATCAGAATAGCACTCAATAGTAAGAAATCCAAGTCCGGCTTGGGACTCCTCCAGTTACATGGGAGTAGGAGAAACAATAGGTTAGCTGAAAGCAGTTCTAATGTGTAGTGCTGGCTGAAAGCTCAGACTCAGGCACACTTTACGGCTGCGCTGCAAGTTGGAGTGATATCCCCCCCTCCCCCCCAGCAGCCGATCAGCAGAACAATGGGAAGGGAGCAAGATAGCAGCTCCCAGTAGGTATCAGAATAGCACTCAATAGTAAGAAATCCAAATCCGGCTTGGGACTCCTCCAGTTACATGGGAGTAGGAGAAACAATAGGTTAGCTGAAAGCAGTTCTAATGTGTAGTGCTGGCTGAAAGCTCAGACTCAGGCACACTTTACTGCTGCGCTGCAAGTTTGAGTGATACCCCCCCCTCACCCCCAGCAGCCGATAAGCAGAAGAATGGGAAGGGAGCAAGATAGCAGCTCCCAGTAGGTATCAGAATAGCACTCAATAGTTAGAAATCCAAGTCCGGCTTGGGACTCCTCCAGTTACATGGGAGTAGGAGAAACAATAGGTTAGCTGAAAGCAGTTCTAATGTGTAGCGCTGGCTCCTTCTGAAAGCTCAGACTCAGGCACACTTTACTGCTGCGCTGCAAGTTGGAGTGATATCCCTCACCCCCAGCAGCCGATAAGCAAAAGAATGGGAAGGGAGCAAGATAGCAGCTCCCAGTAGGTATCAGAATAGCACTTAATAGTAAGAAATCCAAGTCCGGCTTGGGACTCCTCCAGTTACATGGGAGTAGGAGAAACAATAGGTTAGCTGAAAGCAGTTCTAATGTGTAGCGCTGGCTGAAAGCTCAGACTCAGGCACACTTTACTGCTGCGCTGCAAGTTGGAGTGATACCCCCCCCCTCACCCCCAGCAGCCGATAAGCAGAAGAATGGGAAGGGAGCAAGATAGCAGCTCCCAGTAGGTATCAGAATAGCACTCAATAGTAAGAAATCCAAGTCCGGCTTGGGACTCCTCCAGTTACATGGGTGTAGGAGAAACAATAGGTTAGCTGAAAGCAGTTCTAATGTTCTAACTTATCCATACAATGACTACATCAGTTTTTGCCCGAGTGCTACTGCGTTTGTGGTCATTAATAAACCCTAAAATGTTCTTTAATATTTTAAGAAACCAACGCCAGCTTGATTCTCAGGGGGCGAGAGAAGGGGGTTTTACAGCCTCTCCGAAATGCGCTAATATCAAGGGAAAACGATATCCTCATTACAAACTAATATATATTAATATATTAATAGTTGTGCTTCTACCTATCAATAATTCATTAAGACATTACACAGAGGAGTATAGGGAGGAATCTGCAGAACGTTATTAATTGAGGGTTTAGACGAAGCCTTTCAAGTGACGATTTGCATTAAGTTCGCTCCGCGCGTCTTTTTTGATCCCTGACACGGATGGCGAAATTGTACTTAAGAATTATTGGATTTTCTGGAATCGCGTGAAGTCTGGGGAACTATTAGTGATAATAAAACACACTGTTACATTAATCCTTAAGAGCCACAGAAATGAAGGAAGTCATTATACTATCGATCAAAGAGCACGTTTCATTGCAATTCAGATTAAAGGGAAAGCAAACCTAAAATAGGGCATTTTTGCTAAATTAAATTGAGTCCTAAGCAACTTTCCGATATACATATATATATATATACTATATGTAATGCTAATGGGAAGCTGTTTCTCTGTGTCTGTCTGCACTTCTGGCTCATTGGAAACAATATGGCCGAAATCAACCGTCTTCAAAATGTGTTAAAGAGCCCCACACAACACAGAAACCCCTAATATACCTATCACTGTAATCTGTTCCTTCAAAAAGTAGGAATAAATCCCATTTTTATATGCTGAAATCCAGCTGCAAAACAGTTCTTCTCCTTCTGCATCATTTGAAATCCTGGCAGGGGAGGAGGGACTAAAACAATATGGCAGAAATCAACCTTCTTCAAAATGTGTTAAAGAGCCCCACACAACACAGAAACCCCTAATATCCCTATCACTGTAATCTGTTCCTTTAAAAAGTATAAATAAATAACATTTTTATATTCTGAAATCCAGCTGTAAAACAGTTTTCCTTCTGCATCATTTGAAATCCTGGCAGAGGAGGAGGGACTAAAACATTGATGTTGCAAATTGTAACAACTTTTCCACAGCTTACAGACAGCATGCAGGAACTACATAACCCACAATGCATTGCCCTGCGATGTTCCTTTCCTTATTGATATACTATGTATGCAAGGAATTGTGGGATTGGGAGGAAGCAGGCTGTAGGCAGACTGAGGACAAGCGACTACTGTTACATTTAATTTGAGTCTCAAAGTAGCTAGCCAGACAGCGCCGGATTTCATATCCGAGTGCCCCGAGAGGTAACCCCCATTCGTCGCCCCCCCCCCCCCCCCACGCATGCCCGAACAGCACCCAACAGCGCGAAAGTTGACACTCTCATGTGGAGCAATGGGGAGAGGTCCCAATTGCTCCGTACGGGAGCTACATTTCAAAATTTTGGTGCCCCCTTTATGGCCTCTCCACAAATCAGGGCCTGTAGCCAGATCAACAGGGGGCGGGGCTTAGGGAACTGTTCCAAATCATATAAATGAAAAGGATACATATGTTTTAATTAATGTATATTGCAATGTTATGTTTACTTTTTAAAAAGCTCAAGTTGTGTTTGGGTGGAGTTCCCCTTTAAATATAAACAATAATCAACCCAATGTGAAAGCTTCCTGTGAAGATCTTGTTGCAGTGCAGCTTTGCAGTCTGTTGGCCGTGGTTTTGCTGACCTGACAGCCCTAATATTGAAGGAAATATCATCCTCCTTTCTGTTCGGCGCCGCAATGTATATATTAACTCTTCAGTCAGCATCTTTACCTTGCTGCTATTTTTTTCCCGGTAATCAAAACTGCATTTGGTTTCCATAACAATAAACTACAAATAATTGCAGCCTACAGGTTTTTGCTCTCAGCTTGACGCGTTTTTGACATTCTTTATTATATATTGTTTGACAATAAAACATCCCTTTTCACCTTGACATGTGGTATTTTCTTTCTTTTCCTATTTGACACAGCCGTATCCAAGAAAGGAAAGGCAATTTAGCAACATTAGTCTGTGAACTTTTCCGTTTTGACTAAATAGAACTATTATTTTAATTGGGGTGAGCAGCGGCCGGACCATAAGTTGTAGGGGTTCCCAGGAAGCAAGCAACAAGCTGAGACTCTGGACAAAACAATGGATTGTCTGGTATTATGGGATATGTGACTGCTAGTGATGAGCGAATCTGTTCCGTTTCGCTTCCCCCCGAAAAATTCGCGAATCTTTCAAAAGATCCGCGAAATGGCGAAAAATTTTCGCCCGCGGCTATTATTTTGTCGTGCGGCTGTTGTTTCGTCACCCGCGGCTATTATTTTGTCGCACGGCTATTGTTTCGTCGCCCGCAGCTATTATTTTGTCGCACGGCTATTGTTTCGTCGCCCGCGGCTATTATTTTGTCGCGCGGCTATTGTTTCGTCGCCCGCAGCTATTGTTTCGTCGCCCGCGGCTATTGTTTTGTCGCCCGCGGCTATTATTTTGTCGCGCGGCTATTGTTTCGTCGCCCGCGGCTATTATTTTGTCGCACAGCTATTATTTAGTCGCGCGGCTATTCTTTTGACGCCGGCGACAATTTTTGGACTTTTTTTAGCCGTTTCGCGAAACAATCCGGCAATGGCGAAACGCGGAAATTCGCCGTGAATCCATGCCTGCCGAAACATTTCGCCCATCACTAGTGACTGCTTGACAAACTTTAAACTGCTTGAAAAGTATGAAACTTAATGGGGGGGTAACATTTCCAACAACATTTTCCCAACTTTCCCATTGTTCTCCCCAGGTTTTTACAGCAGATGGTCCAAACTAATTATACATGTAAAAGGAAGCACCAATAAGAATTCTTGCCAGCATTATGACAGTGACAGGGGCATTAATGTGCAGTTCCATTTGCTGATTTTACATTAGGGGGTAATTAAGGCACGTGAAAGTGTGGGTGCTCTAAAATGGATGTAAAGGAGAGGGCATATTGATTCCATTCATTAAGGCATAGCAAAACATGGGAGCACTCACCAGATGGGTTGAACTGCAACTAGGTACTCCGTGCTGCAACGTCTCAAACATGCCCCCGATCCAGGCAAAACTAGATATAGATAAATTGTAGACAGAGCACAGGAACATCCTTCCATAAAATATCACTTTTATTCAAACGATTAAAACCATCACGGAGTTAGGCACCCACAGCTTTACGCGTTTCATGGTTTCTCGCCACTTCATCAGAAGCTACACACATTCATTAAGGCACTAGTGTCCAAACCTGCTCCAGTAGCCCTACATTGTTTCTAATAAGTCATCTTGATTCTTCTGATGAGTGGTGCTCCTCTTGACTGTGGGGATCCCACTTACTACCACCAAATTGGACCTTGTAGAAACTCAAGGTGGGAAGAAGTTTCGCGAAACAATTCACCAATAGCGAAATGCGGAAATTCGCTGCGAATCCATGCCTGCCGAAAAAATTCGCTCATCACTAGCCATCACTAGTGATGAGCGAATCTGTCCCATTTCACTTCGCCGCCAAATTTGCAAATATTTCGCAAAGATTTGCGAAATGGCAAAACAATTGCGAAACGGCAGATATGTTGCGCATCACTATTAATCACAATGTATAAATTGGCAGCGGGTAGGAACATTTTATGTCTTTAAGCACTAGTACTCATGCCCAGCCACACCCATTTGCTTGTATTGGATTGATACAATTGGCCGCTGGATGATTCTCATTGGAGTATTCTCTTGCATTTCTAATTAAGCTGCAAAAGAGTCAGTTTTAAGGAAAATACATACTGTATATGATTCTATATGTTTGTATAGAAAGCTGCGTGATTGACAAACCAGCCTAACAATGGCAGTACTTACTCCCAGCTTCCACTTGGAGTCAGCAGAAATACGGCTCCCTGATTCTCGTTATAATGACAATGTTGCCGTGTCCTTATACCCGCGCTCTCGCTGGAAAACAAAAACACAAGATGATGAAAATTGCTGCTCCTCAAATATGAGAACTGCAGCAAAAAGCACATTTCGAAAGGGCAGCGCCTCACAATTGGGCAATTTAAAAAGGTGTCGCCTAAACATACGCAGTTGTGAACGGAAGGATTGTTAACCCTCTATGTGCTGCCGTTTTTTATACAAACAGTTATTGCAGTAAAATCAACAGTAGCAAAAAAGCTTGCGATCTACAGCATGTAAAGGCTTCTATGTGCCGCCAAATTCATAAATATAGGAGCGGACTCAGCGGCGTAACTTGGTCCCCTTGCAGAAAAATATTTCAAGAGGGCCCGGCTCAACCAGTCCCTCCTCCCCCACCCCCAACCCTACAGGTATATTTAAGGTAGGAGAGGGGTCGGGAAAACTAAGGTACAGCAGACCCAGCGGCCCCTGCTCACTCCACCCCAAGCCTATTTACACTTGCAAGAAAATTCTCCAATGAGAATCATCCTTACCAGTTCCGTGTCTGCCATTTCCCTGCAGAAGGGCAGATATTTAAGCATTTAGAGTGAGAAAAATGCCTTCAGCCACAGTCAAATGTAAAAAGACTTGGAGAGCAACACAAGCACCATAAAAGTTCATGGAGGAGCCAAATAAGGGCTGTGATTGGCTATTAGGGGCCTCTATGCACCCTATCAGCTTACAGGGGGCTTTATTTGGTAGGAAATCTTGTTTTTATTCAACCAAAACTTGCCCCCAAGTCAGGAATTCAAAAATAACTCCCTGGTTTGGGGGCACTGAGAGCAACACCCAAGGGGTCGGGGAGCAACATGTTGCCCCAGAGACACTGGTTGGGGATCCCTGATCTAGTTTAATTGCACTATCCTTGTAACCAAGGTAATATCTTCATTAAAGTAAGGGTTCTGACCTGGCAGAACACAGCAAAAAAAAACACAGCAAGTCGAGTTGATTTGACTTATTACTACAGATATTTTCTCCTAATAGGATCACCAACCCGGGGTATCGTACAATGTTGCTTTAAGAATCAATCTCTATGGTTGCTAAAATACAGCTCCCATCATGTTTGTATCCAAGGCTCATTGGACCTATTGGGCTCAATAGGGGCCTACACCCATGGAAGCCACCAGAGGAATAAGCTCATAAAGCTGTCCAGCCCATCCCAACAATGATTGCCCGATAATACTGCTATGTGTTCTGGGACATTAAACACAGAGTGGGCACTGTATTCATACTGCTACCCCAGGGTACCGACTGTCTGTCACTGTGTATAGTGTGTCGTGGGGGGCCATAATAACACTGTATTTAGTATGTTTGGTATGTCAGTGCCCAGTGCTTGGGGGCCACATTGTGCCATGAAATAAATGTTATATTACAGAGTGCAATTCCATTCACTAGCTCTCCCACTCACACTGTCAGAAGTCATAGGATGAAAGCCCCCCTATTAGTGATGAGCGAATATTTTCGCCACGCATGGATTCGCAGGGACTTTTCCGCCATTGGTGAATTGTTTCTCAAAACTTCCGCAAAAATCCGCCGCAGAAAAATTCATTGCTCATCAAAAAAAAGTCACAGTCGGGTCAAAATGGGTGCGGGTGAGTCAAAATAGGTGGGGTTGCATCAAAAAGTTGTGCTACCAATGCGTTTCGCTGATTCTTTCACCATTTCACTAATTTTTCAGCAAAGCTAAATGGGACAGATTCGTTCATCACTACCCCCTATATCATATGTGTCAAACTGGCAGCCCGCGGGCCAAATCCGGGGTTGGCGCACGTATTTGCCTTTGCCGTCACAGACAGAGAGCTGGTGGGAGAAACCGGTGCGGTGCGGAGTTCTGACGCTTGCTTGATATTTTGGCTGGCACAGGTACACGGGGCAATATGGCTGCTGGCACAGGTACATTGGGCAATAATATGGCTGTGGGCACAGGTACACGGGCAATAATATGGCTGCTGGCACAGGTACATTGGGCAATAATATGGCTGGGGGCACAGGTACACGGGGCAATGATATGGCTGCTGGCACAGGTACACGGGGCAATAATATGGCTGCTGGCACAGGTACATTGGGCAATAATATGGCTGTGGGCACAGGTACACGGGCAATAATATGGCTGCTGGCACAGGTACACGGGGCAATAATATGGCTGCTGGCACAGGTACACGGGGCAATAATATGGCTGTGGGCACAGGTACATTGGGCAATAATATGGCTGCTGGCACAGGTACACTGGGCAATAATATGGCTGCTGGCACAGGTACACGGGGCAATAATATGGCTGCTGGCACAGGTACATTGGGCAATAATATGGCTGTGGGCACAGGTACACGGGGCAATAATATGGCTGCTGGCACAGGTACACGGGGCAATGATATGGCTGCTGGCACAGGTACACGGGGCAATAATATGGCTGGGGGCACAGGTACACGGGGCAATAATATGGCTGCTGGCACAGGTACATGGGGCAATAATATGGCTGGGGGCACAAGTTCACGGGGCAATAATATGGCTGGGGGCACAGGTACACGGGGCAATAATATGGCTGCTGGCACAGGTACACGGGGCAATAATATGGCTGTGGGCACAGGTACACGGGGCAATGATATGGCTGCTGGCACAGGTACACGGGGCAATAATATGGCTGGGGGCACAGGTACACGGGGCAATAATATGACTGCTGGCACAGGTACATGGGGCAATAATATGGCTGGGGGCACAGGTTCACGGGGCAAAAATATGGCTGGGGGCACAGGTACACGGGGCAATAATATGGCTGGGGGCACAGGTACACGGGGCAATAATATGGCTGCTGGCACAGGTACATGGGGCAATAATATGGCTGGGGGCACAGGTACACGGGGCAATAATATGGCTGTGGGCACAGGTACACGGGGCAATGATATGGCTGCTGGCACAGGTACACGGGGCAATAATATGGCTGGGGGCACAGGTACACGGGGCAATAATATGGCTGCTGGCACAGGTACATGGGGCAATAATATGGCTGGGGGCACAGGTTCACGGGGCAATAATATGGCTGGGGGCACAGGTACACGGGGCAATAATATGGCTGCTGGCACAGGTACACGGGGCAATAATATGGCTGTGGGCACAGGTACACGGGGCAATGATATGGCTGCTGGCACAGGTACACGGGGCAATAATATGGCTGGGGGCACAGGTACACGGGGCAATAATATGACTGCTGGCACAGGTACATGGGGCAATAATATGGCTGGGGGCACAGGTTCACGGGGCAAAAATATGGCTGGGGGCACAGGTACATGGGGCAATAATATGGCTGCTGGCACAGGTACACGGGGCAATAATATGACTGCTGGCACAGGTACATGGGGCAATAATATGGCTGGGGGCACAGGTACACGGGGCAATAATATGGCTGCTGGCACAGGTACATGGGGCAATAATATGGCTGGGGGCACAGGTACACGGGGCAATAATATGGCTGCTGGTACAGGTACATGGGGCAATAATATGGCTGCTGGCACAGGTACATGGGGCAATAATATGGCTGCTGGCACAGGTACATGGGGCAATAATATGGCTGCTGGCACAGGTACATTGGGCAATAATATGGCTGGGGGCACAGGTACACGGGGCAATAATATGGCTGCTGGCACAGGTACATGGGGCAATAATATGGCTGCTGGCACAGGTACACGGGGCAATAATATGGCTGGGGGCACAGGTACACGGGGCAATAATATGGCTGCTGGCACAGGTACATGGGGCAATAATATGGCTGGGGGCACAGGTTCACGAGGCAATAATATGGCTGGGGGCACAGGTACACGGGGCAATAATATGGCTGGGGGCACAGGTTCACGAGGCAATAATATGGCTGGGGGCACAGGTACACGGGGCAATAATATGGCTGCTGGCACAGGTACATGGGGCAATAATATGGCTGGGGGCACAGGTACACGGGGCAATAATATGGCTGCTGGCACAGGTACACGGGGCAATAATATGGCTGTGGGCACAGGTACACGGGGCAATAATATGGCTGGGGGCACAGGTACACGGGGCAATAATATGACTGCTGGCACAGGTACACGGGGCAATAATATGGCTGCTGGCACAGGTACATGGGGCAATAATATGGCTGTGGGCACAGGTACACGGGGCAATGATATGGCTGCTGGCACAGGTACACGGGGCAATAATATGGCTGGGGGCACAGGTACACGGGGCAATAATATGACTGCTGGCACAGGTACACGGGGCAATAATATGGCTGCTGGCACAGGTACACGGGGCAATAATATGGCTGCTGGCACAGGTACACGGGGCAATAATATGGCTGCTGGCACAGGTACACGGGGCAATAATATGGCTGCTGGCACAGGTACACGGGGCAATAATATGGCTGCTGGCACAGGTACACGGGGCAATAATATGGCTGTGGGCACAGGTACACGGGGCAATGATATGGCTGCTGGCACAGGTACACGGGGCAATAATATGGCTGGGGGCACAGGTACACGGGGCAATAATATGACTGCTGGCACAGGTACACGGGGCAATAATATGGCTGCTGGCACAGGTACATGGGGCAATAATATGGCTGGGGGCACAGGTTCACGGGGCAATAATATGGCTGGGGGCACAGGTACACGGGGCAATAATATGACTGCTGGCACAGGTACATGGGGCAATAATATGGCTGGGGCACAGGTTCACGGGGCAATAATATGGCTGGGGGCACAGGTACACGGGGCAATAATATGGCTGCTGGCACAGGTACATGGGGCAATAATATGGCTGCTGGCACAGGTACACGGGGCAATAATATGGCTGCTGGCACAGGTACATGGGGCAATAATATGGCTGTGGGCACAGGTACACGGGGCAATGATATGGCTGCTGGCACAGGTACACGGGGCAATAATATGGCTGGGGGCACAGGTACACGGGGCAATAATATGACTGCTGGCACAGGTACATGGGGCAATAATATGGCTGGGGGCACAGGTTCACGGGGCAATAATATGGCTGGGGGCACAGGTACACGGGGCAATAATATGACTGCTGGCACAGGTACATGGGGCAATAATATGGCTGGGGGCACAGGTACACGGGGCAATAATATGGCTGCTGGCACAGGTACATGGGGCAATAATATGGCTGCTGGCACAGGTACATTGGGCAATAATATGGCTGGGGGCACAGGTACACGGGGCAATAATATGGCTGCTGGCACAGGTACATTGGGCAATAATATGGCTGGGGGCACAGGTACACGGGGCAATAATATGGCTGCTGGCACAGGTACATTGGGCAATAATATGGCTGGGGGCACAGGTACACGGGGCAATAATATGGCTGCTGGCACAGGTACATTGGGCAATAATATGGCTGGGGGCACAGGTACACGGGGCAATAATATGGCTGGGGGCACAGGTACACGGGGCAATAATATGGCTGGGGGCACAGGTACACGGGGCAATAATATGGCTGCTGGCACAGGTACACGGGGCAATAATATGGCTGGGGGCACAGGTACACGTTCGGCCCGGGACCTAAAGTGTGTTTTGAATTTTGGCCCCCTGTGCAACGGAGTTTGACACCCCTGCCCTATATCTTAAAAAAGGTATCTGAAATAGAACCAAGTCATTTTCAACGTTTTTTTACCAAGTCATTCCCTCTATATATATATATATATATATATATATACACCATTTCTAGTAAATTCAACTTTTAAATGCTATTATGTTTTGCTGAGTCTGATGAAACGCTCTGTTATTCTTGTGTGCCCCCCTCGCCATAAAACTAATTCTACCAATTAAACACGGATTAACCTTTAACCCTATCTCAGATTTCTCTAAATATCAAAGATTTCTCTAAATATCACGGTCTTAATTATACATAACTGGTCTTTCTCTAAATCACAGCTGGAGAATTCAGTGATATTTAGAAAAGCCGGCAATTTGACTGTTTGGCTGGCACCATTCACGGAATTAGCATCATTGATTTAGCAATTAGTAATAAAAAAAAAAAAGCTTGGTAACGGTTGTAGTGGCAGTGTCATATTCCATTGCAGATTAATAAAGCTTTGCCAGTTGATAAATTGATTGTGGTGCGTAGCAGCTGTAAAATAAAATGCAGATTTGAGCATTTTTTTGTTATGGATTTTATAATCCCAAGAAAATTCCAAGAAAACATTAATCAAAAGAAGCTAATTATAGATGTGTGTTTTTGGTTTTCTAGGAAGACTTGGAATTGGCTCAGTGATTGGCGAAATTTTTTGGTAGGCATGGATTCGCGGCGAATATCCGCATTTTGCCATTGGTGGGTTTCTTCGTGAAATGGGCAAAAAATGTGCGAAATGCTGGAAATGACATGCATCAAAAACTTTTTTGATGCACATCATTTTTTTGACGCGCGCAACAATTTTTTTTTTTTTTGGCAGGGTGAAAATTTTCCCTAGGCTAATTTTTGTGCCCGTTTCATGAAAAAAATCCGCCAATGGCGAATTTCCGCATTTCGCCATTGGCAGATTTTTTCATGAAACGCAAATTTTTTTACCGTTTCATGAATCTTTTTGGCGAAGTGACACAGGACAGTTTTGTTCATCACTAATCATTTATATAGTGATTTCCTTCTGTGGGACTCAACGTGCTTTACAGCAAGGATGCTTGGACACCAGGAGATTAAGTGAGCTGTTGAGGGTCACAAGGAATCAAACCTGGGTCTCCAACAGAAGATGACATCACACATTAAAGGCCAATCACTTAACTTCTAGGCGAACTCCTTCTTGAGTTGAGTGTAGAGAGAATAGGCAGGATTTTGACTGTAGGTTCTTCTTGCATCAAATGGCACAGTTTGGTGCTTAACAAGACTTGTAAAAGACCAAGACTTGATGTTGGTGGTAGCTCCAGGGTTTAGAAGAAGAGGCAGGATTTTGACTGTAGGTTCTTCTTGCATCAAATGGCACCGTTTGGTGCTTAACAAGACTTGTACAAGACCATTACTTGATGTTGGTGGTAGCTCCAGGGTTTAGAAGAATAGGCAGGATTTTGACTGTAGGTTCTTCTTGCATCAAATGGCACCGTTTGGTGCTTAACAAGACTTGTACAAGACCATTACTTGATGTTGGTGGTAGCTCCAGGGTTTAGAAGAATAGGCAGGATTTTGACTGTAGGTTCTTCTTGCATCAAATGGCACCGTTTGGTGCTTAACAAGACTTGTAGAAGACCATTACTTGATGTTGGTGGTAGCTCCAGGGTTTAGAAGAAGAGGCAGGATTTTGACTGTAGGTTCTTCTTGCATGAATTTTGGTGCTTAACAAGACCAGTATTGGTGGTAGCTCCAGAGTTTAGAAGAAGAGGCAAGGATGGGCTGGGTTGGCATTGGGGAAGGACTTAAGAGAAGGAGCATCTTTGGACGTTTGCCATAAATATTTGCAACAGCTGCCTTCTTGTCCACAGTTACACAGTTACAGTGGTGTTTGGCAATAAACCCTACAATCTCCCAATTTTTGATCGCATTGATGAGTGCCATTGTTCTGGTTGGCAGGATCCTCATCAGATCATCCTCTATTCTCCTCTATTGTCTGTATTTAAGATTGAGCCACAACTTTGAAAAGAAGCCCAATGACTAAAACATTGGTTTATGCCCCTGAAATAATAAGTCTGAAATGAAACGTTACTTGCTTTTGCTGTTCTGAATACACAAAGATCCAAATTCTTCTGAACGAACTTTAACCTCACGCAAAATCATGTCTCCAACAATCTGTCCATTTATTACACTTGTCAGAAATGCTAAAACGAAAAGCATGAAGTGGTGGGTATCCGTTAGAAACACTTACAATGTGCAAGGATGACCTGGTTTGGGAAAGTCGTTCTCATGGAAGTGCTATATAACTTGCCTGTTAATTAGGGGGTGAGATTGGTTCTTAGCAGCAAGTCTAGAATGTGATGAAAAAACAACGGTATAATTAGCAGTGTTCAAAGTGCTAATTATTTTTTAGCATTCACACTAGATACAACAAATAATTAATGGACATGACGAGGAAACATGTACCGTATATTTATTAAAGAAACCACCAAACTGCAAAGATCTATAAACTCTGGGAAGAGGGCACTGTTGTGTGAGTATCACCATCCATGACACATAAAATGAAAATGAAGATCATGCATATACACATAGACCTTACACACAAGCCTACTTTGTAGGCAATAAAAGGTCTTTTTGTCAGACAAGGGAACGTAATGGTCAGGGATGTAATTTCAAGCAAGTTGAATCAGCAGCAAGCCCAAGATATTGGTACCATTTTAAGATAAAAGTTCATAATGGTTAACGCCACCAGGATTTCCCTAGAGTGTCCCACATATAGTCTATAAGTAGCCACAGATAATGTAAGGTATTAGATGGGTGGTGAGCTCTTAAGGCAAGGGCTGGCTATTGTTAGGTGGCAGGAACTCAGGAACAGGATTGGAGCAGGAACTGAACTGGAGCAGAAACAGGAGTGAGAGAAATAGGGACAAGCCACAGTGTCCAAATTATCAAAGGCCAATGCTCAGGCAAGGAAGTGAGGTCAGGGAACACTTAAATAGGGCTCGGCCAGCTCTGAACGGGTGTTCCTGACCCTGGTCAGAAGACACTGAGCATGTGCAGTGTCACCTACACTCCTAAAAATAAGAAAATCAAGATGGAGAGCTATTGTGAAGGTCTGGATTAAAGGTCTGGACCCTGATCAGGACAGGCACAGTTTAAGAAAACAAAGTGTGGAAGAGGCAATACAGGTATATGGGGCTAATACAAGTATCCAGCAACATTAGCACACATGATTAGACACTGCACAGTGCTCATAAATACCACACAGTGACTATACATTCAGACCAGAGCTTTAGTGTTAGTGGGAGAGTAGTGATGGGCGAAATGTTTTGCCAGGCCATTGGCGGATTGTTTCGCAAAATGGATGAAATAATTCGGCACACGCAACCAAAAATTAAACAAAACAATAGCCGGGCGACAAAATAATAGCCACGCGATGAAAGAATAGCCGTGGGCGACAAAAGAATAGCCGTGGGCGACAAAATAATAGCCGCGGGTGACAAAATAATAGCCGCAGGCGACAAAATAATAGCATTTAAGCCGTTTCGCGAATTTTCCGCCGTTACGTGAATCTCCACCATGATCCTTGGCATAATTATTTATACACCGGCTACCTGGTTACTAGAAGGGGCTCCTTGATGATGACACCTAATTCATACATGGTGCCGTCACCTTGACAATACCGCTAGGATTATTTTCTGATTTAACATATGTACGGTCCACATTCAAATAGAAATGTATATGAGGGAGAGAATTCTGTATAAAGTACTAACCAGTAGTGATGAGCGAATCTGTTCCGTTTCACTTTGCCAAAAAATTTGCGAATCTTTCAAAAGATCCGCGAAACGGCGAAAATGTTGTGCAACAAAAAACAATTGTCGCCTGCGGCTATTATTTTGTCGCGTGGCTATTGTTTTGTCGCCCGCGGCTATTATTTTGTCGCGCGGCTATTGTTTTGTCGCACGGCTATTGTTTTGTCGCACGGCTATTGTTTCGTCGCACGCGGCTATTATTTTGTCGCCGGCGACAATTTTTGGACGTGCGGCGAATTTTTCCGCGGCGAAATTTTTCATCCATTTCGCGAAACAATCCGCCAATGGCGAAACGCGGAAATACGCCGTGAATCCATGCCTGGCGAAACTTTTCGCCCATCACTACTAACCAGTACAACAAATGCTCTCTTGGTCCTATGCGAGGAGTCATTTTCCTCCGGAGGTTAGCCTGCTTGTGATATCAAGTCTTTCTTTCCCTTGATTGAAGGGGCAATGAATATTTTTTTTTTGTCTTTTTTTTCTTTTGTCCAGAGACTGTTAAGAAATACAGACCTACCTCATTGCAATTAGCAGAGAATTTCAAGCAATTACCAATTGCAAATTAGAGAGGGGCTGCAAGAAGAAGAGCGTGATACGGTTTCAGCAAGATAATGGAATTTTTCATAATTTATTTGGGCTTATATTTGTCGTTTTGGCAGGTTACTGTGAGTTGCGCTGTCTTTTTATTGTGACAATCCAGATTTTTATAGCGCAGCAAATAATGCGCACTCCACTGCAATATCATAAAAAAAATGAGCAGGTATTTATTGAAATCACTCACTGGAAGCTTCATTCCACCAAGGAGAATCTCATATATTTTATCCCGCTCTCCTTTTCCCACAATGTTAAAATCTGCATTGGCCAAAATATACTTCTATTTTCTATTGAAGGCTAAAGGGGGGAAGGCAAGGGTAATGGTCTTTAAAGGAAAACTAAATAGGGATGTAGCGAACCTCAAAAAAAAAGTTCGCGAACCTGTTCGCGAACTTCCGCCGAAAATTGCGAATATTCGCGAACTTTGCGAACCCCATAGACTTCAATGGGAAGGCGAACTTTAAAACCTAGAAAAGTCATTTCTTCCCAGAAAAGTGATTTTAAAGTTGTTTAAAGGGTGCCACGACCTGGACAGTGGCATGCAGGAGGGGGATCAAGGGCAAAAACCTCTGAAAAATTGACACACGCCGTTTTTCGAAATGATCGGTAATTTTGCGACTTTTTCGTATTTTCCGGCGCTTTCGTAAAGTTATCGTAAGTTTTGCGACTTTTTCGGAGCTTTCGTACCGTTATCGTAAGTTTTGCGACTTTTTCGGATCTTTCGTAACGTTATCGTAAGTTTTGCGACTTTTTCGGAGCATTCGTACCGTTATCGTAAGTTTTGCGACTTTTTCGGAGCATTCGTACCGTTATCGTAAGTTTTGCGACTTTTTCGGAGCTTTCGTAACGTTATCGTAAGTTTTGCGACTTTTTCGGAGCTTTCGTAACGTTCTCGTAAGTTTTGCGACTTTTTCGGAGCATTCGTACCGTTATCGTAAGTTTTGCGACTTTTTCGGAGCATTCGTACCGTTATCGTAAGTTTTGCGATTTTTTCGGTGCCGGCGAACCCAAATTACGAACATCACGAAAAGTTCGCGAATTTGCGGACTTGCGAACACCCGATGTTCTCGCGAATTAGTTCGCCGGCGAACAGTTCGCTACATCTCTAAAACTAAACCCTAAAAATGATTATGGCTAGAAATGCCATATTTTATATACTGATTAGTGATGAGCGAATGTTTTCGCCAGGCATGGATTTGCAGCGAATTTCCGCATTTTGCAATTGGCGAATCGATTCGCAAAATTTCTGTGAAAATTCGCCACGGAAAAATTTGCAGTGCATAAAAAACTTTGTTGCACATCAAATTAGGCATGGTCACGTCAAATTGGGTGCGGTCGTGTTAAAATAGGGCACGGTTGCGTCAAATTGGCCGCTCTTGCGTCAAAAAAAGGGCTCAGCCACGCCAAAAAAGTGCAGGCGACAAAAAAAAGACGAAGGAGACAAAAAAGGCACCAAAAAAAAAATCATGCAACAAATGCGTTTCGCCTATTTTTCGTCGTTTCGCTAATTTTTGGCCGTTTCGACAATTTTATGGTGAAGCGAAATCGGACAGATTCGCTCATCACTAATACTGATCTTAGTGAATTGTGGAATAAAAATATGAATGTTAGTAAATAGGCCCCGCAGATTTCTGGTTTTCACCTGGACAGCTCGGTTTTCAGAAGGAAATTAGGAAATTAATGGCACAGTATTAAGCCAATCGCTGGTAGCCTCATCATAACTCCACCCCTGAAAGTATAACTCACCCTGAAACATCACCAGCCGCCCCTGACATTATCCTCCCACCCCCCGCCTGGGCTTCCCCACCTCCAAAGGTGGCAACCCTACAGGGAGAATATATGTGTATTTAGGCAAAGTTTTCTGGAGGGAGCCACATACACTGTCTACTTAAACAGCCACCCTAGTTACAAAGTTATGGAAACTCTGAGTGGCTTGCTGGGATTTGTAAAGTTGCTGTATAAAGTCTTATTCTAGGGAAACAGGGTCCTTTTGGTTGATGCCCTGACCCTTTTGGAAAATTTCTTGTGGGCACCCATGGAAGGAATGATTTGAGCAGGGTCGGACTGGGGGGTGCAGGGCCCACCGGGGCTCCTGCCCCAGGGGCCCTGCAGGTGCTCCAGCCGCATCCCCTAACCCCCCCGCAGGGCCCCCGCCTGACGTCCTCCCCGAGCACGTATAAATTGAACGCATCAGGGGAGGAACAGTCAGTAGGGGGAGCGCCGGCAAAGGTCGGACTGGGCCGCTGGGGCCCACTAGGGCCGCGGCCCATCGGGATTTTTCCCGGTGTCCCGGCGGCCAAGTCCAACCCTGGATTTGAGTGTTTAACCCCCCATCTCGGTAGCGGAGCAAGTAAGGTAGCAAGTCTGGGAGTAAGAGTTTTTTCAGAAGTCTTGATTAGAGCTAATGTCCCACGGAGCAACTTTGTCACCCTTGATAGATCTCTGCTACTGCAGGCAACTAACCACTCCGAAATGCCTTATCACCGGCGACAATAGGAGTCGCCAGTGGCAAGGCCTACTCATGGCTATGGCTTTCCAAAGTCGCACAAAGTTTCCCCCTGCCGCAACTTTGCCTGACTTCAGAAAGCCGAAGTGATGTGTAGGCCCTTCCACCGGTGACTCCTATTGTTGCCAGTGGAAAGGCATTTCGGAGCAGTTAGTAGTGATGAGTGAATTTTTTCGACAGGCATGGATTCGCAATGAATTTCCGCTTTCTCCATTGGAGAATTGTTTCTCGAAATTTCTGCAAAAAAATTGGCAAAAAAAATCATCACACGCCAAAAAGAAAGTTGTGGCTGCGTCAAAATGCCTGTGGCTGCATCAAAATAGGTGGTACCTGGGATAAAACCACTTTTTTGTACAATGAGGAAAAATGTTATCTCTTCTGCTATAATGTAACTGTGGGGCAAATGGTACAGCCTGTGTTTATGTCTGTTTAATGTTATGTGTAGCAGCCTGAATTCCTGTTCTCCCAAGGTAACTGACCCCTGCTCGGAGGGCAAATAAAGCCAGGACCCTCTGTATTCCAATACACATAGTTGGCCCCAAGACCCCCTGTAAGGGCTGTGCCCTGTCTAGATCCTGCATACAGACTAAACTGGGCATGCTCACTAAATGGCACTTCATTGGCTCAGTGTTATTAGCTGTGATTGGCCCTTCTGGAAGCTGCCTTTGGGTTGGCAGAAGGAATCAAACTGTTCTGCATTTACGACAGGGGCTGCTCCCTTTCTGGCTTACAAAGGTGGCTGCCAACAATTTCAATTTGTTAGTCTTTTTAATACACAAGGAAGATCACAGAGACTGCCCAGCAAGTTCCAGTGCCTAGAAGTAGCAGTGCCCAGCCCTGGCACCCCCCGCAGGTAGAACCGCTAAGTGCAGGCTGGCTACCATAGGAACTATGAGCCAACTGGTAATGCTGAAGCTACAATAAAGAGCCTCATTTTCTAAAAGAAGAGTCCGACCGATGGTCCACGTCCTGACGTGGCTCTGTGCCGTCACAGTACCAGGTCAAAATGGGTGAGTTGTATGCAGCAAAAAAGTTTCGCGACACCTTTGTTTCTCAGATTTTTCCGCCGTATCACAAATTTTCCATTGAAGCGAAACGGGTCATCACTAAAGTAGTCACCCATGGCAACAGAGATCTATCACTGATGACTAACTCACTCCATGGAACATTAGTCTTAGGGCAAGAATATACATGCAGGCAATGCAGAAGATTAGCCAGAGCTCAAAGTGCATTCATAAAGCCATAGGGGATTATCTACAGACACCCCGGACACTAAAGGTCCCCATACACGGGCCGATAGAAGCTGCCGATATTGGTCCCTTGGACCGACTCGGCAGCTTATCGGCCCGTGTAGGGGCAGAAACGATCGGACTGGCCAGATATCGGTCGGAAATTGGCCAGATATCGGTCGGCCAGGTTAGAAAATCCCGTCGGATCGGGGAACCTGCATCGGCTCGTTGATGCGGTCCCCGAACTGACTGCCCCATTGCCGCGTGCAGAATTCGACCGTACATGGCCCCGGCCAAACGATCGATCCACCCTACAGTGGCCCCATATCCCCCGTAGGTGGGAAATCCGCTCGCTGAGATCCGACATCGCCAAGCGAGCGGTTCTGCCCGTGTATGGCCACCTTAAGGGGCGAAAAAGCTTGCGTCTGGGGCCTGGCTGTACTTTGAGGAGGAAAAATTTGGTAGATTGCGGCCTAGGATTTATAGGAAACAACAGCTATACTCTTGTTACCAGATGTCATAGAACATCATCGCTCCTTAAGTTAAAAAAAAAAAAAGAAGCAAATTGTCTTTGTATTCATGAGGTCGATTACAATATCCCCCTTCAGACTATCTCATCGTCTTTCCAAATGTCACCCACTCCAACTATAAGCGAGATTCTCTAATGTTAAATGCCAAGGGGGTGAAAAAAAAAAAAAATCATATCCTGCCAAATGCATTTACAATTACGGCTGCATATTTTGTTTGAAAGGTACTGATATCATTTGAATTTCAAAATATATTGATTACAAATCAGGGCTATAGAGAATAAAATGTAAAAAAATGACAATTCTTGGGGAAAAAAAAGCACTTCTCTTCTGCTTCATCGCCCGAATCAGCATGCATCACGAGTCAATTATTCCGTTTAATCAAATTCGTTTTCATTATATGGAGCAAAGTTTTTGCAGCAGATGTAAAACAGCTTGTAAAATGAAAGTTCCCCGTGTCAGGCGCGATGGCTGCAACGCAGGGAATGGGGC
Organism: Xenopus tropicalis; assembly: GCF_000004195.4. Lineage (NCBI taxonomy): Eukaryota > Metazoa > Chordata > Amphibia > Anura > Pipidae > Xenopus > Xenopus tropicalis. The sequence goes on along the minus strand of NC_030685.2, from coordinate 80,915,788 downwards.
TCTCGCTAATGGCCGGCGTCTCGATTGCCAAGAAAGAGCTATTCTGTACAATACAGCAGGGTAAAACAGAAGCAAATGTGCTTATACTGATACTTTATTCATTCCACTGAAAACAAATGTTCAGGCTCATCTTGCTTTCTGCCTATTAGAGACACTCTGGTATATTGCTTAAAAAGGTAATGGTTTATTAAAAAAATAAAAACCTGGTTTATAGAGAATTATAGCAATCGAGATGGATTCTGGCAGTTTATGTTTTATTTAGTTGGCAAGAAAATAAATCATTAATAATGAAGACAAGATTATTCTAGACAACAGTTTAAAAGAGAGCTGCCTTTCTTTCTTTCTTTCTTTCTTTCTTTTTTTCTCTCTTTCTTTCTCTTTCTCTCTCTCTCTCTCTCTCTCTCTCTTTCTCTCTCTCTCTCTCTCTCTCTCTCTCTCTCTCTCTCTTTCTTTCTTTCTTTCTTCTCTCTCTCTCTCTCTCTCTCTCTTTCTTTCTTTCTTTCTCTTCCTCTCTTTACATCTCTCTATCTTCTATCTGCAGAAATCATTATAAGGAGCGCACAATGAGTTTGGAATCAATGTAACTCTTTAGTAATGGGAGTAAATCTTCTTTCTTTCTCTTTCTTTCTTTCTCTTCTTTCTTTCTTTCTTTCTTCTTTCTTTCTTTCTTTCTTTCTTTCTTTCTTTCTTTCCTTTCTTTCTTTCTCTCTCTCTCTCTCTTTCTTTCTCTCTTTCTTTCTCTTGCAGACATAAGAGGGCAATGGAGTTTGGAATCAATGTAACTTTTAGTAATGGGAGTAAATCTTTCTTTCTTTCTCTTTCTTTCTTTCTTTCTTTCTTTCTTTCTTTCTTTCTTTCTTTCTTTCTTTCTTTCTTTCTTTCTTTCTTTCTTTCTTTCTTTCTTTCTCTCTCTCTCTCTCTCTCTCTTTCTTTCTTTCTCTCTTTCTTTCTCTTGCAGACATAAGAGGGCAATGGAGTTTGGAATCAATGTAACTTTTAGTAATGGGAGTAAATCTTTCTTTCTTTCTTTCAAGATCTTATAATGTATGTGCAGTTTTCCCTACTATGCCCACCAAAATTATAACAATTGAGATGGATTCTGGCGATTTATGTTTTATTTAGTTGGCAAGAAAATAAATCATTAATAATGAAGACAAGATCATTCTAGACAACAGCTTCAAAGGGAGAGCTGTCTTTCTTTCTTTCTTTCTTTCCCTTGCAGACATAAGAAGGCAATGGAGTTTGGGATCAATGTGACTTTTAGTAATCGGACTAAAGCTGACCATACAATATAAGATCTTATAATGTATGGCCAGCTTTCCCTACTATGCTAAGGTGGATAATATTGGGCTGATCTGATCATTTGGCCCTAGGGCCAAGGAAGGGCATACAGGTCACCGGGACGAGGACCGCATCAATGAGCCAGTGCGGTCCTCAATCTGACGGAAAAAACGATATTTGGCTGGATATTGGTTGGGTAGGCCTGTCGGAGGATCCCATACATGGGCACTAGTGATGAGCAAATCTGTCCCATTTCACGAATAGAGATGTAGCGAACTGTTCGCCGGCAAACTGCAAGTTTGCGAACTTTTTGCGTATGTTCACAATTTGGGTTCGCGTGGCGTTTTTCCACTGCATTTTTTCTCGGCCTAAAAACACCGCACAAGCCACACATGGCGTTTTTCAGCAAATCCCGTTTCAATGGTGCTAATAGTGCGAAATAGCAAAAAATGCCGCGTATTTCCGCTAGGTCTGCCAGCTGCCTTTGCGGTTTTACGCAACGCTGTGTCAACAAAGTATTTTTCAGAGAAATTTTTGCCCTTGATCCCCCTCCTGCATGCCCCTATCCAGGTCGTGGCACCCTTTAAACAACTTTAAAATCAGTTTTCTGGCCAGAAATGGCTTTTTTAGGTTTTAAAGTTCGCCTTCCCATTGAAGTCTATGGGGTTCGGAAAGTTCGGGAATATTCGCGCTTTTTGGCATAAATTCGCTAACTTTTTTTTGAGGTTAGCTACATCCCTATTCACGAATTCACAAAACTCCTAAAAAGTTTGTAAAACGGGCAGAAATTTGTGAAATGTGGCAACCGCGACTGTTCCATGCTTGGCAAAAATATTTGCTCATCAGTAATGGGCACATAAACTGCAGAATCAGTCTGAAGGGGATGAATTGGGAGCCTAAATCTACCCTTGTATGCCCACCTTCATTGTACCTTTTAAAACTAGGAATCAAGGTGCTTTAAAGTTCAAAAAAGAGAAACTAAAGTAGGAACAGATCAGGGACACTTATACCAATGTCTGGAGAATTCTCGTGTTTCCTTTTTTCAGGTACACAACAGGCCTGGAATGGGATTCATATGAGGCCCTGGCGATCGAGGCCCAAACAGCCCCCCACCTGCCCAATAAAAAGCAACTACGCCATCTTAGAACAGCCCTTCTGCATGAATCCAAAGATTGCCATTCCAGGCCTGGAACACAACCGTTATGTGTTATTATTATTATGATTAAGATTATTCCCCTAACGCCTAAAAGAAAGGGAACATGAGTTTTCTCCAGCTTTAACCATAGCTCCAAAGTAAGCACCAAAACATATTTTTATATACAAAATAATATATCAGTGATTATTCTGTCTACTGGACCCATCGTTTAAATGTTATATAGTTGTATTTAATTTTTATAAATTGTACAATGACCTACATTATTAAAAGGAACAATGAACCCCAATGTTTAAAGCAAAGGTATAGTTACTTTTATCACTAAGGGGGCCATTTACTAACTGTAGGAGTTATTTTTAAATAATATATAACTTAGACTTATTTAATTTAGACTTTTTCAGATTTACTATCTGTCCAAGCAGCTAAAAATCCAACAATTCGGCAGCTGAGATCATGTAGAAGTAAGGTTGCCACTTCTGCCGGCTAAGAAAGCTGGGTAAAGGACAGGGGCGATGTCATGGGGGGCGGGGAGCAGGCAGGACCGTTATATCATGGGACAGGGCTGTGACATCACGGGGGTGGGGTTATGATGCAGCAATTGGTTGATCGCCACGTCACTGTTACTGAGTTCTGCCCAGTTTTTCCTAATTAGGGAAACCAGGCAGGAGGTTTTGACCAGGGTAGCCCTTCCGAAAACTGGGCCTTCCCTTCCCTGGAGGATCTTTCTTTTGCTTCTTAACTTTAGAGATTTCAGATTTTTGATGCTGTTTTTTTGCGCTACAATAAAAAAAAACTGAATTTTCGGGGTGACAATTTGAAAAAGTAGCAGTTTCTACGACTTTTTCAGTTCTGATTTTTTAGTAAATGACAGACGTTCGTGGAAATGAGTTTAGTCAAATTTTTAAAAGTAAAAATATGAGAAATGTTAGAGTTTTAGTAAATCTGCCCCTAAAAGTTACGTTGACCTCCAACTCATTCATTTTCCCACATCTGCAAGTGAATCATAGAGAGAAGGCCCTTCCTTTGAATATGGGAGGGTTTTTTGTTTTATTTTTTATAAAAAATCATTTTAGTGATGAGCAAATTTTTTCGCCAGGCATGGATTTGCTGCGAATTTTCGCATTTTGCCATTAGCGAATTGTTTAGCGAAACTGCCGTGAAAATTTGTTGTGGAAAAATCCGCCGCGTGTAAAAAAATTCCATCCTGCGTCAAATTGGGCGCTGTCACGTCAAAATTGGGCGCATCGAATTTTTCACCGATTTGCAAATCTTCTTTCCATCTTGATCTTGATTCGCTCATCACTAATCACTTTAAATTAACCTTCACTCAGGAGTAGTGATGAGCGAATCTGTTCTGTTTCGCTTCGCCGAAAAATTCGCAAATCTTTCGAAAGATCCGCGAAACGGCGTAAAATTCGCGAAACGGCGAAAATGTTGTGCGACAAAAAAAAATTGTTGCCCGCGGCTATTATTTTGTCGCACGCAGCTATTATTTTGTCGCGCGGCTATTATTTTGTCGCGCGGCTATTGTTTCGTTGCCCGCGGCTATTGTTTTGTCGCACGGCTATTGTTTCGTCGCACGCGGCTATTATTTCGTCGCCCGCGGCTATTATTTTGTCGCGCGGCTATTGTTTTGTGGCCAGCGGCTATTAATTTGTGGCCCGCGACTATTCTTTTTTGACGCCGGCGACAATTTTTGGACGTACGGCGAATTTTTCGGCGGCTAAATTTTTCATCCGTTTCGCAAAACAATCCGCCACGAAATCCATGCCTGGCGAAACTTTTCGCCCATCACTACTCAGGAGGGGCACAGAGAAAAGAGGGTGTAGGGTAAAGATGTCCCTCAGCGTGGCATATAGAAACTTTATTTGGTAGCCTTATAGCTTTAACAGTTACATGACCCAGTTTAAGTTTTGCATAGGGTTTTCTCTAAAAAAAAAATTCATTTATAAAAACATCAAAAACGAAGCTCCCATTTATTAAAAAAAAAAATTTATAAGAAGGCAGAATTAATTATAACTACTGTAGAGATAAAAGGAAGCAGAATGGGAGCCTCGGGTGATGTTTTAAAATAATGGTTTACTTTTTCATTTTACTGGAATACAATCAGAGCTGCACATTAATCTTTGTTCCCGTTATGCCCTGTAATTGATGTGAAGTGTTTGGTAGAATAGGAACGAAAGAAAAATGCTTCCTGGATGTGGCCAAAACCAGAATGAGTTACAATAGCAAATCTCGCAGTCAAATGTGTCATAACTTTGGGTTTATGGGCTTGTAAATAGTGCATGTTTGGGAAAAGTTGCATTGATCACTTCATTATATTTATGTTTCCTTCCCGAGAGCTGAATATCTCAGGGAAAATTACATTTTATTTCTCGGGTTTGGGTCTGAAACATTGTAAACAAATTTATCGACGTAGAGAAATGCAAAGCTTAAGGTTGGAAGCACAAAAATATTTATCCCACAGCATCTGATAATGGAGGTCAGATAGGGGGGCTCTTTGAGGTAACAGAACCATTAATATTCACCCTGTGTAGTGGGAAGGCACGACAATGCATTGAAAAACTCAACATTCAGAGGCCCACTTTAAGCTCAAAATGTTCCAACAGAATTGTTTTGTGTTAAAATAAATACCGTAGTAACCTAGTTTTGTGGAATCTTTCTCTACAAGTAATGGCCGCCCATGCCCCTAATGATGGCACATTCCAACTCCTCTATCACTAGGTCACAACACCTCCTAGCTCAGTGGTCCCCAACCAACGGCCATGGGCTGTGCCAAACCGGTCCCCCTTTGGTGCCGGCTAAAGTCTAGCTTCAAAGTCTTGCTTCTTGCTTCAAAGACAATGAAAATGGCTAGTTTATTGTGTTTAATTATGTGCCCCCGTCCCCCCCGGTCCTTGTAAAAATTGTCTTGCTTGAAACCGGCCCATGGTGCAAAAAATGTTGGTGACCGCCGTCTTAGCTTCTGCAAGAGGATTAAAACATAATAGTAAAACTATAGGGACATTAATTATGATTAATTACAACAGTGACTAGTGATGAGCAAATCTGTCACGTTTCGATTTGTTGAAAAATTCCCCAATATTTAAAAGACTCACCAAATGGCAAAAAAATTGTGAAACGGTGCAAATGTCGCGTGGCAAAAAAAAAATGTCATGCACGTCATTTTTATGGTGCGCACGACAATTGAACGATGTGCACAACTTTTTGGGGGGCCGTGTGTATCAATTGTATTTGTTGCGGGCAACAACTTTTTGGCACGGGCGACATTTTTTTGATGAGGGCGAAAATTCTTTGTCGCGCATGGAATTTTGCCCGTTTCACAAAAAACCCGCCAATGGCAAAACACGGAAATTCGCTGCAAATCCATGCCTGGAATTATTTCGCCCATTGCTAACAGTGACCTATGATTTGCAATTATTTTGCACATATATCAAAAATCACAAATGTTCTTGTGTTCAAAGAAGCTCCATCTCCACTCATTTTCCGAGGCATCATTTTTATTTTGAACATGTAGGTATAGTTGTCCTTTAATGTGCTCATTATATAACGTTACTGATATCCAGTAACACGTTGTGGCAAGAAAAACCCTGTCATTTTTGAACATGATAACTAACATGATGAACATAGATTAGACTATTTTTTGAAAGATTTTGAAAATGTTTTATAAAACAGTAAGGGGAAAAAAAAACTTTTTTTGTCAACATAATTAAATTTTTTTTTTAAAAAAACAGTGGCACAAGGGTTTGATCCATAATTTGCAGTTTCATAAACTGCAAACATTTTTACAAATCAAAACTAGAATTTCACTGAGTGTTCAGTTTAACTGGGAAGAAAAATGAAGACGTCATTATTATCTGCCCCCTTGCCTTCTATATCAACACATGTAATTTGAACCCTCCCCAGCCCTCCCCCTATTTCTCTAAGGCAGTGATCCCCAACCAGCGGCTCAGGGGCAACATGTTGATCTCCAACCCATTGGATGTTGCTCCCAGTGGCCTCAAAGTAGGTGCTTATTTTTGAATTCCTGACTTGGGGGCAAGTTTTGGAGGCATAAAGACCATGGGTTCTGCCAAACAGAGCCTCCTGTAGGCTGCCAGTCCATATAGGGGCTACCAAATAGCCAATCACAATCTTTATTTGGCACCCCCAGGAACATGTTTTATGGTTGTGTTGCTCCCCAAGTCTTTTTACATATGAGTTGCGCACAGGTAAAAATCGTTGGGGATCCCTGCTCTAAGGGGTTATCAGGGCCCAGTGTTTAGAAGAGATTGGGATTTTTTCCCATTAGGAGTAGAGATGTAGCGAACTGTTCGCCGGCGAACTAATTTGCGCGAACATCGGGTGTTCGCGAACGCGGAAATTCGTGAACTTTTGGCGATGTTCGCCATTTTGGGTTCGCCGCGGTTTTTTTTGGCGTTTTTTTTTTGCGTTATTTTTTTGCGTTTTTTTTTTGGCGTTTTTTTTACAAAGTATTTTTCAAAGAAATTTTTGCTTGATCCCCCTCTTGCATGCCAATGTCCAGGTCGTGGCACCCTTTAAACAACTTTAAAATCAGTTTTCTGGCCAGAAATGGCTTTTTTAGGTTTTAAAGTTCGCCTTCCCATTGAAGTCTATGGGGTTCGCAAAGTTCGCGAATATTCGCGAGTTTTGCCGAAAGTCCGCAAACGGGTCCGCGAACATTTTTGGTGATGTTCGCTACATCCCTAATTAGGAGTTGTAGCATAGTGAAACACTCCATGACCTATTTATGTTCTAAGGTTCTAAACACTTTTGTGTAAATCCATACAGTATATCGTAGGCAGGGGCGTTTGGGCCCCTCTTGCCGCCTGAGGCGGCTCCTGGATGCCGCCCCCCCCCGCTCCCCAGCGCTCACCTCTCCAGTGCAGGAGCGGGTCCGGGGGCGGTCTGATCGCTAGTGCAGAGAGCGCAATTGCGCTCTCTGCACTAGAAGAGCCGAATTTCCGGTTTAAAAACCGGAAATTCGGCTCCTAAAGTTACCAGCAGCGGCTTTTTGCCGCCCCTTGTAACTGGGGCGCTTCTGCCGCCTGAGGCGAGTTTCTCAACTCGCCTCATGGCAGAAGCGCCCCTTATCGTTGGCTGTTGTAATGTTGCTTTGGTTTATTGTAATAATTGTCAGGATCATCCAAGTTCAAACCTTTATGTAAACACAACAACGGCTCACTCCTGGGATCCATGAGCATTTGAATGGAGAGCTACCATAAGAAAAATGCAAAACCCAAAAGGCATTATATAGAAAGACCCAAAGAGCTCCTAGCACATTAAGCAACTGGTAATTACTGCATAAACAGCCAACCCTTGTGCTTCTGTTCAGGAATAATAGACCTTTGTATCTAATTGGGCATTTAAGGTACGCCAGTTATAACATAAGTCAGCACTAAAGACACGAAGAGCTAAAGGGGAAATCTTATTGATTCTTAAAAGCCAAAGCAATGCAATGCAATGGAGACTCATGAAGGCCTTAGGGGTAAGCAGCCTAACCTTGCAAACTGAACTTGCTTTATCATATGCAAAAAGACACAGAAAGGGTTGAATACATCTAAAGGCATTGTTCATATATCACTGAATTATATATACTTTTATATATATACTGTAAGTATAATATGGTACATGCAAGTGCTACACATGGAAAAAAGGAGAATACGCAGAAGAAATATGACATCAAAGCATTACAGAATTATGAAGGGGCACTTTACTATATATATATTTGTATTGATGCTGTTGATGTTTTTAGTATCATATTTAATCTAGAAAGTTTTGAATTAAGGAAAGGCCATCTCCCATAGATTCCATTTTAAACAAATGATTCAAATTTTTAGAAATGATTTCCTTTTTCTCTCTAAAATTAATACAGTACCTTGTACTTGATCCAAACTAATATATAATTACCCCTTATTGGGGGCAGAACAGCCCAATTGGGTTTATTTAATGGTTAAATGATTCCCTTTTCTCTGTAATAATAAAACAGTACCTGTACTTGATCCCAACTAAGATATAATTACCCCTTATTGGGGCAGAACAACCCTATTGGGTTTATTTAATGGTTAAATGATTCCCTTTTCTCTGTAATAATAAAACAGTACCTGTACTTGATCCCAACTAAGATATAATTACCCCTTATTGGGGGCAGAACAGCCCTATTGGGTTTATTTAATAGTTAAATGATTCCCTTTTCTCTGTAATAATAAAACAGTACCTGTACTTGATCCCAACTAAGATATAATTACCCCTTATTGGGGGCAGAACAGCCCTATTGGGTTTATTTAATGGTTAAATGATTCCCTTTTCTCTGTAATAATAAAACAGTACCTGTACTTGATCCCAACTAAGATATAATTACCCCTTATTGGGGGCAGAACAGCCCTATTGGGTTTATTTAATGGGTTAAATGATTCCCTTTTCTCTGTAATAATAAAACAGTACCTGTACTTGATCCCAACTAAGATATAATTACCCCTTATTGGATGGAAAACAATCCTGTTGGGTTTACTTAATGTTTAAATTATTTTTTAGTAGATTTAAAGCATGGAGATCCAAACTATGGAAAGATCACTTATCCGAAAGACCCCAGGTCCCAAGAATTCTGGATAACAGATCCTATACCTGTACCTTGCCCTCAATTCATAAGAACCACTGGTTCCTAATTCTTTTGTTCTTTATACGCTCACAAAATTGCGTTTCATGCAACTTTACACAAGTATAGATATTTTTGCAACTACATAAGTATAAAAAGGCCCCCTGCCACCACACTATGGTAGGGTCATGGATTCCCACCAGGGCCCCCTCTTTGTAGGCTTACCAGCTATAACCATTGAGTTATTGCAGCTACTAGAACTGTCAACAACTGATTTCTGGTTGGTATCTATTGATTAAACTGATGCTTCTAATTAGGCTTCTAGTTAGGTCCTGATACATAAGTAAATGATTATGTGTAGTTATGAGCGAATCGGTCCCATTTCACTTCGCCAAAAAATTTGCAATTCTTTCAAAAGATTCATGAAACAGTGAAAAATTTGCGAAACGGCGAAAATGTTGTGTGTCAGAATAAAAAAAACTGTGGCCCGTGGCTAGAGATGTAGCAAACTGTTCGCCGGCGAACTAATTCGCGCGAACATCAGGTGTTCGCAAGTCCGCAAATTCGCGAACTTTTGGCGATGTTCGCCATTTTGGGTTCGCCACGGTTTTTTTGGCATTATTTTTTGGCGTTTTTTTTTTCTTTCGTTATTTTTTGGCGTTTTTTTTTGCCGTTTTTTTGGCGTTATTTTTTGGCGTTTTTTTTGGCGGTTTTTTTACAAAGTATTTTTCAGAGAAATTTTTGCTTGATCCCCCTCCTGCATGCCACTGTCCAGGTCGTGGCACCCTTTAAACCACTTTAAAATCAGTTTTCTGGCCAGAAATGGCTTTTCTAGGTTTTAAAGTTCGCCTTCCCATTGAAGTCTATGGGGTTCGCAAAGTTCGTGAATATTCGCGAGTTTTGCTGAAAGTCCGCGAACATTTTTGGCGATGTTCGCTACATCCCTACCCGTGGCTATTCTTTTGTGGCCCGCGGCTATTCTTTTGTGGCCCGCGGCTATTCTTTGGTGGTCCGAGGCTATTCTTTTGTTGGCCACGGCTATTCTTTTGTCGCCCGGCTATTCTTTTGTGGCCCGCGGCTATTCTTTTGTGACCCGCGGCTATTCTTTTGTTGCCCGTGGCTATTCTTTTGTCGCGCGGCTATTCTTTTGTTGCCTGCGCCTATTCTTTTGTCGCGCGGCTATTCTTTTGTCACTCGCGGCTATTCTTTTGTCGCCCGTGGCTATTCTTTTGTCGCGCTGTTATTCTTTTGTTGCCTGCGCCTATTCTTTGTCGCGCGGCTATTCTTTTGTCACCCGCGGCTATTCTTTTGTCACGTGGCTATTCTTTTGTAGCCCATGGCTATTCTTTTGTCGTGGGGCTATTCTTTTGCCGCGCGGCTATTTTTTTGTTGTGCGGCTATTCTTTTGACGCTCATGACTATTATTCGAAACAATCTGCCAAGGGTAAAACGCGGAAATTCGCTGCGAATCCATGCCTGGCTAAACATTTCGCCCATCACTAATTATGTGATCTTGCAATGAATATTTCTTTAGAACAGAGAACACAATATCATACAGGAGAGGTATGTTATTAAAACACGGTTAGCTACTTGAAGCTTTCTGGTTGGTACAGAATGGAGCTTGTGGGAGAAGCTAACACACAAAATCTATAATTACAGTGCTTACAAATAATAACAATGATTAGGATCCCATAAAAGAAAGCTTTAGCCTTACAAGTTCAATTCGCCAAAGTGTAGATTTATTTCGTAACGATATATTTCACGCTCTCGTTGTACATTAAACACTGTTTTACACCCCGGGGGAAGAAAAAATTGCTCTATGAGTAAAGGTTAATAAACTCGAAATAAAGGAAAGGAAATAAATGTATCTGTATAGAAGCGGGATTATTAGCCAGAGCAGAGCTGCTGTTTCCTTTGTAATTGTGTGCTGGAGTGGATTTCTCTCCCCCTGTCTGAGAAAAATGAATGTGATTACATGTTAATTCTGTTCTTTTAATATACTGTATAATGAAATGTTACTTTCAGATACTGACTCACTGATAACAATATTCAGTGTTCCCCAGGGGGAAAGAATAACGATATAAAGGGTCATTTGCTAAGACCCCAGCCGTAAGTGCTAGAGCGATAAGGGCCATAAAATCCCGCCCCTTAATGCTCATTGAATACTTGTGTCTGGGGCTTTGCTCCACTTGGCTCCTAGAAAGGCAACGCTGTCTTTTCTGCCTGCAGTGCTGCTAAATACAATGCTGCCGAGCCCAGAAACAGTTGTATTTATTCTGAAAATAGCGGGCATGGTCGTTTGTGCCCTTTTTTGTTCTTTGCACCTATCATACAGTATATACAGTACAGGTATAGGACCCGTCATCCAGAATGCTCGGGACCAAGGGTATTTCCGTAATTTGGATATCAATACCTTATGTCTACTAAAAAATTAATAGAACGTTAATTAAACCCAATAGGATTGCTTTGCATCCAATAAGGATTAAATATATCTTAGTTGGGATCAAGTACAGGTACTGTTTTATTATTACAGAGAAAAGGGAATCATTTAACCATTAAATAAACCCAATAGGGCTGTTCTGCCCCCAATAAGGGGTAATTATATCTTAGTTGGGATCAAGTACAGGTACTGTTTTATTATTACAGAGAAAAGGGAATCATTTAACCATTAAATAAACCCAATAGGACTGTTCTGCCCCCAATAAGGGGTAATTATATCTTAGTTGGGATCAAGTACAGGTACTGTTTTATTATTACAGAGAAAAGGGAATCATTTAACCATGAAATAAACCCAATAGGGCTGTTCTGCCCCCAATAAGGGGTAATTATATCTTAGTTGGGATCAAGTACAGGTACTGTTTTATTATTACAGAGAAAAGGGAATCATTTAACCATGAAATAAACCCAATAGGGCTGTTCTGCCCCCAATAAGGGGTAATTATATCTTAGTTGGGATCAAGTACAGGTACTGTTTTATTATTACAGAGAAAAGGGAATCATTTAACCATTAAATAAACCCAATAGGGCTGTTCTGCCCCCAATAAGGGGTAATTATATCTTAGTTGGGATCAAGTACAGGTACTGTTTTATTATTACAGAGAAAAGGGAATCATTTAACCATTAAATAAACCCAATAGGGCTGTTCTGCCCCCAATAAGGGGTAATTATATCTTAGTTGGGATCAAGTACAGGTACTGTTTTATTATTACAGAGAAAAGGGAATCATTTAACCATTAAATAAACTCAATAGGGCTGTTCTGCCCCAATAAGCAGTCATTTTATCTTAGTTGGGATCAAGTACAGGTACTGTTTTATTATTACAGAGAAAAGGGAATCATTTAACCATGAAATAAACCCAATAGGGCTGTTCTGCCCCAATAAGGGGTAATTATATCTTAGTTGGGATCAAGTACAGGTACTGTTTTATTATTACAGAGAAAAGGGAATCATTTAACCATTAAATAAACCCAATAGGGCTGTTCTGCCCCCAATAAGGGGTAATGATATCTTAGTTGGGATCAAGTACAGGTACTGTTTTATTATTACAGAGAAAAGGGAATCATTTAACCATTAAATAAACCCAATAGGGTTGTTCTGCCCCCAATAAGGGGTAATGATATCTTAGTTGGGATCAAGTACAGGTACTGTTTCATTATTTTAAAAATCTGAATTATTTGATTAAAATGAAGTAGATGGGAGACCGGCTTTCCGTAACTCAGGGCTTTCTGGATATCGGGTTTCCGGATAACTGATCCCATACCTGTACATACAAGACGTTGGTTATAAAGTCTTTGTTTTCCTATACGTTCCTAGCAGCAAGTTGGCTTCGGCCAGCCGTATTGTAGTAGACAGTGGCTTTTGCTTTAAATCCGGTGCCTGTTCTCCCAGCACTAAAGGGCTGTAGTTGGACCTTTGCATCTGCTGATTAATTACCAAGAGGAATGCGACTCCTTATATCCTTTAATGAAGTTATAAAGCCAGATGTTGAATCTTTCAACTTATGGAGGCTGGCATCTGTTACTCGCCACCAACAGGTTTACAGAGCAATTATTTTCTCGTACTCCGGCATCTGCTATCGTCACAAGGTTCCATTCCCGTATATTCCCCCTTTTTACAGTGTTGCACCATTTGTTTAATGTTGTTGATAGAAACAGCTTGTGTTAGGCTTTATGTTTCAGGCTCCTCGATAAGAGAAATGTCCTTAAAGAGACAGAGACATTAATATTCTACATTGTCCGGCGGTATAATTTACAATGTTTATTAATGATGCCTCGGTGCTAATAATAATCAGGGAGAGCATGGTGCAGCTTTTTATTCTCTAATTTACAACTTTTTCAGCCATAGATGTGTTCGGAATGATTCACACAGATTTACTAGGCTAAGACCTTAAATCCCACCCATATTAAGCGGGAGGCTTTTTCCGCTAGGTTAGCGGCTCTATTTTGCATTATAAAACCCAAATTGGTTATGTGTATGCACACTCACGGGATCTAGTGAGAGCAGGCAATTGGCACTAGGATTATTTCATTCAATAGCATTTACATAATGATAGATTTGATTTTTCTTTAATTTCAGGTTCTTTTTGTAGAATATATAGAAATGGAAAAAAATGTTATCTGGACGTTTTGGCTCAGGAGGTTTATCATGTATTTGCATTTCACTCCATTTAAAGTAGACCTTCCACTGATTTTTCTTCTTTATTAATAAAGGCATATATATATATATATATATATATATATATATATATATATATATTTATATATAAGCAGCATTATACATCATTCAAATCAGTCCCTGTCCCAATAAGTCCCCAGTCCATGGGCCCATCCATTAAACTACAAACCTTCACCAATTAAAAGCACAATTGGAAAAAAGTCGGAGTAACCATGATAATTTCTGATGGGCAAAAATTGCGGGAAAATTCTTTTCTTGGTCGTAGGAAAATATTGTGGTTGTGTGATCCGAACGAAATTTCATATCCTAATGATTGTAAACGGCACGAAAACCTTTCTGACTTTGATCCTTCAGTGCATGATTTTGGAAGCCTCCCATAGGGCTCAATGGCACTCTGCAGCTCCAACCCAGCCCAAGGAAAGTCTCCCATAGGGCTCAATGGCACTCTGCAGCTCCAACCTGGCCCAAGGAAAGTCTCCCATAGGGCTCAATGGCACTCTGCAGCTCCAACCCGGCCCAAGGAAAGTCTCCCATAGGGCTCAATGGCACTCTGCAGCTCCAACCTGGCCCAAGGAAAGCCTCCCATAGGGCTCAATGGCACTCTGCAGCTCCAACCCAGCCCAAGGAAAGTCTCCCATAGGGCTCAATGGCACTCTGCAGCTCCAACCCGGCCCAAGGAAAGTCTCCCATAGGGCTCAATGGCACTCTGCAGCTCCAACCCGGCCCAAGGAAAGTCTCCAATAGGGCTCAATGGCACTCTGCAGCTCCAACCCGGCCCAAGGAAAGTCTCCCATAGGGCTCAATGGCACTCTGCAGCTCCAACCCGGCCCAAGGAAAGTCTCCCATAGGGCTCAATGGCACTCTGCAGCTCCAACCCGGCCCAAGGAAAGTCTCCCATAGGGCTCAATGGCACTCTGCAGCTCCAACCCGGCCCAAGGAAAGTCTCCCATAGGGCTCAATGGCACTCTGCAGCTCCAACCTGGCCCAAGGAAAGTCTCCCATAGGGCTCAATGGCACTCTGCAGCTCCAACCGGCCCAAGGAAAGTCTCCCATAGGGCTCAATGGCACTCTGCAGCTCCAACCGGCCCAAGGAAAGTCTCCCATAGGGCTCAATGGCACTCTGCAGCTCCAACCGGCCAAGGAAAGCCTCCATAGGGCTCAATGGCACTCTGCAGCTCCAACCCGGCCCAAGGAAAGTCTCCCATAGGGCTCAATGGCACTCTGCAGCTCCAACCCGGCCCAAGGAAAGTCTCCCATAGGGCTCAATGGCACTCTGCAGCTACAACCTGGCCCAAGGAAAGCCTCCCATAGGGCTCAATGGCACTCTGCAGCTCCAACCCGGCCCAAGGAAAGTCTCCCATAGGGCTCAATGGCACTCTGCAGCTCCAACCCGGCCCAAGGAAAGTCTCCCATAGGGCTCAATGGCACTCTGCAGCTCCAACCTGGCCCAAGGAAAGCCTCCCATAGGGCTCAATGGCACTCTGCAGCTCCAACCCGGCCCAAGGAAAGCCTCCCATAGGGCTCAATGGCACTCTGCAGCTCCAACCCGGCCCAAGGAAAGTCTCCCATAGGGCTCAATGGCACTCTGCAGCTCCAACCCGGCCCAAGGAAAGTCTCCCATAGGGCTCAATGGCACTCTGCAGCTCCAACCCGGCCCAAGGAAAGTCTCCCATAGGGCTCAATGGCACTCTGCAGCTCCAACCCGGCCCAAGGAAAGTCTCCCATAGGGCTCAATGGCACTCTGCAGCTCCAACCCGGCCCAAGGAAAGTCTCCCATAGGGCTCAATGGCACTCTGCAGCTCCAACCTGGCCAAAAGATAGTCACGATACCAAAGCCTGAATGAATTCCGAAATGGTCTTTGCGAAAAATACAGCTTTTCCGTACGATAAAGTCGTACTATTTTAACAATATTATTGTGTTCAATATGAAAAGTTGTGCTTTAATGAATTGGCCTCTGTGTGTGTGATGTCAAATAAAGTCCAAGATAATGTCAAAATAAAGTTCCAAAGTGTAATATGAGAGATAGGTCTACCTGATTGTAGACTTTTTTCTTTTCAGTAGGCTAATTATCTACTATACCTTGGGTTTATTGGCTGCATTATAATACAAATGTCATATAAAGGACTTAAGCATGCTGGGGGTCATAACAATGCCTTGGAGGACTACATATATACACAATTAGCCTACATTTGAGGTCTATTTGATCACCCATATCTCTGAACCTTGACATTGGCCAATTATTAGTCTTTATTGATTCAGTAGTAAGCATATAGTGAGAGTGATGGGAGTTGTATTGCAGCCAAAACTGAATAGCTACAGGCCTTCTTTGCCATTATATAGTTTATTCTAAGGGGGATTTCCCATTAGTTAAGATGAGACGCTGAGCAGCGGGCCAATAGCCTGGGGTGCAAGAGAGTTTAGTTGTCCCTGTTAAAACGAACCAGGAAGAAAAAAAATCCCAAAACAAAAGTAATTGGTAGAAATGAGTAAAAAAATGATTAAATGTATTATTATCTGCTCCTTTAACCAGTTGTGTCATAAAACTGTCATTTACGACAATGCTCTTTGTGACTTGGCTTTGTTTCCGAACACATAATAACAATTTGGAGCTGACATATAATTTCTGTTGGTAATTAGACTTATTCAGTGTTACAAATGTCAACGTTTACAAAACGCACAATGGTTGTTGACACAACAGCTCTGGCTTTCGATAAAAAGAAAGAATGTTAATACATTAATTGTACAACGCATCATTTGCTCACTCATTCGCCAAGGTGCTGAGTGCCAACTGTAATGCAAAGATGCCTTTTTACCACAGTTTTGCTGAACTTTATGCACATTTTAAAAGGTTTTCCTTAAGATTGGTTGATCAAGGCTAGTGATCCCCAACCAGTGGCTTGAGGGCAACATGTTGCTCCCCAACCCCTTGGATGTTGCTCAAAGGGGCCTCAAAGCTGGTGCTTATTTTTGAATTTCTGGTTAGGAGGTAAGTTTTGGTTGCATAAAAACCCAGTGTAATTGCCAAACAGAGCCTCCTGTAGGCTGCCAGTCAACATAGGGGCTATCAACTAGCCAATTATAGCTCTCATTGGCACCTCCAGGAACTTTTCATGCTTGTGTTGCTCCCCAAACCTTTGGATGTTGCTCCCAGTGGCCTCAAAGCAGGGGCTTATTTTTGGTAAGCTCTAAATGCATAAAAACCCAGTGTAATTGCCAAACAGAGCCTTCTGTAGGCTGCCAGTCAACATAGGGACTATCAATAAGCCAATTATAGCTCTCTTGGCATCTCCAGGAACGTTTTTCTTGCTTGTGTTGCTCTCCAAAACTTTTTCCATTTGAATGTGGATCACAGGTATAAAAGTTTGGGAATCTCTGATCTGGGCAAAGCAGTAGCCATACTGGCCATTACAGTAAGACAGTCACTCTTTAAAGGTCATTTATGAACACGAGTGCAAGATGCAAATCAGATAGCCATGTTTTTACCCACAATTCAACAGAATAGCAGACACCTGTAATGTAGGATAAACCTCAGCTTGCGCATGATTGACCAATGTGGCTGCAGAGTAGGCTTCCACTTTGTAAAATGTTGCTCAAGTTCTGGTTCTGGGAATGGCATTACTACTGGTGTGTCGATGTGCGTAGCATTAGTAATTACATTAAGGCATGATCCACTAAATGCAAGCCAGTTGGGTGTGTAGGCACAACACTTCACTAGAGCCCTGAAAGTAACACCTCCTCAATACAGGTCAGAGCTCTCTTATATTCATACGCCCTCTGCTTTGCACCCCATGGGCAGTTATTTGCTGAACTGGCACAGAGGGTGTATGGGCACAAGTACCTTTGTTAATAGACTTTAATTGCACACATATAGCACCCTATTTTCTGCTTCACCCATTGCACTTACTTTTGCCAATGAGCCTCCACATACCCAGTGGCTGTTTACATGATCCTGATTAGTGATGAGCGTATCTGTTTCGATTTAATTCGCCGAAAAATTCGCAAAACAGCAGAAAAATTCTTGAAATGGTGAAAGATTAAGAAAACTTTTTGACGTGACCATGACTTTTTTAACACAACCATGACTTTTTAGCCAAAACCGTGACTTTTTTGACGCAACCACGGCAATTTTTTTATGCTGGTTTTGCAAAAAAAAAACCATCAATGGCGAAATGCGGACTTCTTCTGCGAATCCATGCCTGGAGAAAAATTTCACTCATCTCTAATCCTGATCAGTGCTGGGCCCAAGAGGGAAGCTACCAATTATAGGCTTCAGCCTATGATTAAGTACCGTGAGGTACGAAACGCGTTAGGCTCTTTATGTCATGTGTTAGCTTAATAAAAGTTTTGTGATTTTACCCTTACCTCTCGTGAACAAGCGCTATTCTTCACATGAAATACCGGAGCGCCTGCCTTTTTCTACGTTTATGATTTACCAATTAGATGCACCCCTTTCTCTGCACAAGATCGTGCATATGGACACAGGCATACAAAGGGACGCAAAGTGAGCAAAGTGATTAAAAGTCTAGACCCCACTTGTCACCTTGGAAATTGATCATCTAGGACCCTAAACTAGATGAAGGCATAAAGAAGAGGAACATGCCAGCCCTCCCCCCAGTGTTGCACCCTAGGCACCTCTACTTCTGATCCTGATCACATTTGGAGCCAACGACATTGGTGGATTTCTCATGTTAAAAAAATTGGTCACATCAGCCTTGTGAACCCATCATACATTTTCATGGTAGGTTTATATTTTATGTCTCCCATACAGTAATGAGTCTATATAACTCTGTGTACAAATATGTGCTTTTGAGTCAAACATTCACGTCTTCTGTCTTATCTATCAGTTTGGGCTTCACTATTTAACTGTGTGGGTGAGAGTGTGTATAAGTTAGAATGTATGAGTTAAGCCAGTCATACGCCTTCAGATTTTAGTCTTCTTGAATGCAATGATCTAAATCTAACATTCAGCTTAAAATTGTAGGATAAAGCCCTAAACTTAACAACGGGAGGATGTTCTGAACATGAAATAGTTGGCAGAGACCAATTGTAACAAAGTGACCCTCATTGTAGGTCCCCAAGGATATTGTCAGATACACAATGCAGTCGCAGATATTATCCTTTCCAACCGAAACTTTCTTGTAGCTCCCCCAAGGATATCGTCAGATACACAATACAGTCGCAGATATTATCCTTTCCAACCTAAACTTTCTTGTAGGTCCCCCAAGGATATCGTCAGATACACAATACAGTCGCAGATATTATCCTTTCCAACCGTAACTTTCTTGTAGGTCCCCTAAGGATATCGTCAAATACACAATACATGCACAGATTTTATCCTTATACAGGTATAGGACCCATTATCCAGAATGCTCGGGACCAAGGGTATTCCGGATAAGGGGTCTTTCCGTAATTTGGATCTCAATACCTTAAGTCTACTAAAAAATCAATAAAACATTAATCAAACCCAATAGGATTGTGTTGCATCCAATAAGGATTAATTATATTTTAGTTGGAATCAATTACAAGGTTCTGTTTGATTTCTACATAGAAAAAGGAAATCAGTTTTAAAGTTCTGAATTATTTGATTAAAATGGAGTCTATGGGAGACGGGCTTTCCGTAATTTGGAGCTTTCTGGATAACGGGTTTCCGGATAAGGGCTCCGATACCTGTACAACCAAAATTTTCTTGTAGCTCCCCTAAGGATATCAGCAGATACACAATACATGCACAGATTTTATCCTTATCCAACCGAAATTTTCTTGTAGGTCCCCTAAGGATATCGGCAGATAAACAATACATGCGCAGATATTATCTTTATCCAACCGAAATTTTCTAGTAGGTCCCCTAAGGATATCGTCAGATACACGCACAGATTTTATCCTTATCCAACCGAAATTTTCTAACCTATCTGATCGACTCAATGACCGATCGCCATGGTACGAAAATTATCGGGACGTTTAATTGGATTATATTGATGCCAGTATGGCCAGTTTAAGTGAGTAAGTGAGTGAATGTATTTACTTTTAATTGAACAGACAAAAATGAAGTCAATGGACAGATATTTGTGATGAGTTCTTGTCAATTCTGATTCCAATAAATAACAGCTCGAGGAGACATCTATAAAAACACGCCTTCCTACACTGTCTCGTTGCTCGCAGGCTGACTTTACATTGACCTCAACATTTAAAAAGATTACAACGAGAAAGGTTACCTTGCACATTCTTTTATGTCCGAATCCCTTCTATTGATGTTGTGTGTGCTTTTAATGGAGGTGAGAGGTCGGACTCGAGCTCATACCATGAACGTCTCTGCAGATCATTGTATTAAAGTTGACTTTGTTTTACAGTACTTTGGCTCATCTCGGCTTTTCATTACGCCGGTCAAAGTCGAGGGACACAAGAAAACTTCACAAGGCGTTCTCAAGGTGACGGAATGAAAGCCTGTGCCTGAAGGGTTAATTCTGACACAAAACTTGAGTTTAAATTCTCAGCTCCCTGTAGTTATTTAGCTTTTTTTTTTTTTGTACTAACCCAGAATAAAGGGCAAATCACAGCGAAGCTGGTCTTTCTGCCGCCGCGGAATATTCTGACATTATTTTGGATAGAAGAGACGCTTCCATCTTGCTGAAGTTAATAGGACACAGACACTTGAAATATCAAACCTATTATTCTAATCAGTACGAAAACGATTACATTTAAGGCAGTTTGCAAATTTTGGCTTCTAAATATCAATGAACTGCTCTGTATACTGTACGTACTGATTTGGCTGAAAAAGTATATTGAACTGGGCAAACACTGCCTAAATGGGAATTCAACTGAAAAACACAGTGAAAGAAAATATAACTTTCTAATATACAGGTATAGGACCCGTTATCTAGAATGCTCGGGACCAAGGGTATTCCAGATAAGGGGTCTTTCTGTAATTTGGATCTCCATACCTTAAAAAAACAATAAAACATTAATTAAACCCAATAGGATTATTTTGCATCCAATAAGGGGTAATTATATCTTAGTTGGGATCAAGTACAGGCACTGTTTTATTATTACAGAGAAAAGGGAATCATTTAACCATTAAATAAACCCAATAGGGCTGTTCTGCCCCAATAAGGGGTAATTATATCTTAGTTGGGATCAAGTACAGGTACTGTTTTATTATTACAGAGAAAAGGGAATCATTTAACCATGAAATAAACCCAATAGGGCTGTTCTGCCCCAATAAGGGGTAATTATATCTTAGTTGGGATCAAGTACAGGTACTGTTTTATTATTACAGAGAAAAGGGAATCATTTAACCATGAAATAAACCCAATAGGACTGTTCTGCCCCCAATAAGGGGTAATTATATCTTAGTTGGGATCAAGTACAGGTACTGTTTTATTATTACAGAGAAAAGGGAATCATTTAACCATGAAATAAACCCAATAGGGCTGTTCTGCCCCAATAAGGGGTAATTATATCTTAGTTGGGATCAAGTACAGGTACTGTTTTATTATTACAGGGAAAAGGGAATCATTTAACCATGAAATAAACCCAATAGGGCTGTTCTGCCCCCAATAAGGGGTAATTATATCTTAGTTGGGATCAAGTACAGGTACTGTTTTATTATTACAGAGAAAAGGGAATCATTTAACCATGAAATAAACCCAATAGGGCTGTTCTGCCCCAATAAGGGGTAATTATATCTTAGTTGGGATCAAGTACAGGTACTGTTTTATTATTACAGAGAAAAGGGAATCATTTAACCATGAAATAAACCCAATAGGGCTGTTCTGCCCCCAATAAGGGGTAATTATATCTTAGTTGGGATCAAGTACAGGTACTGTTTTATTATTACAGAGAAAAGGGAATCATTTAACCATTAAATAAACCCAATAGGGCTGTTCTGCCCCCAATAAGGGGTAATTATATCTTAGTTGGGAACAAGTAAAAGGTACGGGTTTTTAATTACAGAGAAAAAGAATGCATTTTAAAAATCTGAATTATTTGATTAAAATGGAGTCTATGGGATATGAGAGTAAGCTCTGTAGAACAATATCTACAAATAGCAACAAACATACCGACAGAACAACCGCCACCAAAACAAAAATACAATGACTGTGTCTTATACTTTATATACGCTTTATATATCTTGTTTGCTGGGAAGCAGTGTTGCATTATGGGTAAAAGACATGTCAAATTGCACCTTTTTTTCATATTTCATTTGGATCTCCATTAGCAAAGGATCCCTTTATTCTTTTAATTAACTTTAACTAAGATATAGCTACTAAAGCTAGGTGCTTTGTTCTAGGGAATCATTTTAAACAACCTTTACGGTAAAGGCTAATATAGAGACTAGGTTATCTTTTCTTTGCATTACAGCTAAAATTTTTCTTACCTAGTGGTATTTATTACAGGAAAAAAGTTCTTGGGAGTTATAGTATAAAGGCATTAGGTGCCCGCCAAGTTTGTAGCAAAAGACATGCCCTATCAATTTGTCCACTCATTGGTACAGCCTGTGTGAGCTATAGATACGGATCTGAGATAGATGTTTAGATCAGGAGTAGTGTTCAGAGATAGGGGGAATAATTGCTTCCCTGAGGAATCCCAGGGTAAGTTAGTAACCTGAATTCTAGGGGATTTCTGTACACAATCCCAAGCAGAATGCCCAAGGAATTTAAAGCAGTCGTAGCAAGGCAGAAGCTACAAAGGCTTCATTGTTGGACCTATTATAGATTTATGGTCGCCATTCACACAAGTGCAAAACAACGTTTCTCTTAATATCAAGGATAAATATATCTTCCAGCTAGAGCAGCTTCAATGGCACATTCAGTTCAACATAGAACAATCGGACACTTTCCATTGTAAGGAATGGCAGTCTCTGTAGCATATTGCACTGGGGAAATACTATTCACAGGTGACCTGCTCCATCTCAAGGTGCAGATACATTCCACAATAAAATAAGCACTTGAGTAGATCAAGGTTGCAAACTGTATTCAATAGTCTTAGTCACTGCTTGAAACCTGAACCAGTTAAGAATCAACATACTTTTGGGGCCAAGGCTAGGGTAAGTGACAGTAGTGGGGGTGATGGTTGAGGCACATTTGGCTGTAATGTGATGGAGTCCTAGTGCTGGGTTCAGTTGTTAATATACTACTAAAAGAAAATGGTAGCAGAGTTGGAAGCTGTGATCTGACCATGTATAGTTTCTTGAGTCATGGTGGACTTTCTGTCCCTCCATGCTCACTAGTGATGAGCGAATCTGTCCCGTTTCACTTTGCCAATAAATTTGCGAATTTTTCAAAAGATTCGCGAAACGGTGAAAATGTTGCACGGAAAAAAATTGTCGCCCGCGACTATTCTTTTGACGCCTGCAACTATTCTTGCGACAATTTGGAACGTGTGACTATTCTTTTGATGCCTGCGACTATTCTTGCAACAATTTTGGCCGCACAACTATTCTTTTGACACCCATGTATATTCTTGCGACAATTTTTGGACGTGCGACTATTCTTGCGACAATTTGTGGATGTGCGACTATTCTTGCAACAATATTGGCCGCATAACTATTCTTTTGACGCCCGCGTATATTCTTGCGACAATTTTTGGACGTGCGACTATTCTTGCGACAATTTTGGATGTGCGACTATTCTTTTGATGCCCGTTGACTATTCTTGCAACAATTTGTGGATGCGTGACTATTCTTGCAACACGCGTACACGCGTTGAATTTTTCCGAGGCAAATTTTTTCATCCGTTTCGTGAAACAATCCGCCAATGGTGAAACACGGAAATTCGCTGCGAATCCATGCCTGGCGAAACATTTTGCCCATCACTAGTGCTCACTAGAGAACCCAAAGATGAAAGGCTCTTTATGAGCGCAGAGCAAAATGTATTATTTGGCCATTTCTATAACCAAAAATTCAGTGTATCTAGTATAAATAAATCTAAAGAAACTGGACTTGGTAAGTAATCATTGAAGATTTTAGATGTATTTATTCTAGATATACCATGACCTGGATGAATGAAAATCTTCATAGTCACCTTGTGTCTCAACCCTTTCTCCTTGTAGATTGTAAGCTCTTTTGGGCAGGGCTCCCTTCACCTCTTGTATCGGTTATTGATTGCTTTATATGTTACTCCTTGTAGATTGTAAGCTCTTTTGGGCAGGGCTCTCTTCACCTCTTGTATCGGTTATTGATTGCTTTATATGTTACTCTGTATGTCCAATGTATGAAACCCACTTATTGTACAGCGCTGCGGGGTATGTTGGCGCTTTATAAATAAATGTTAATAATAATAATAATAGTCAAAAATTCTGTGGTTTCCCCATAGTTCCAGTGGGCAGTTGTATTAGCTTGCAATTCTATTGGTGCACATCTGTTGTACATATTGATGAAACCCTGTGTGGGAATAACATAATTACTGGACTTACTGTCCAGGGTGGCGGTAGCTTCAGGGTTCCCAGAAGTCAACAGGCACACCTGCCTACAGTTTATCAGAAGAGGTAGGACAGATGTAATGGTGGTGCAACTATACAGAAGTGGAAGGAGCATGCTTTCTTCCAGGTTTCTTTAATGAATAGTGCATTAGTGTCCATTTTAGCCTGACCACACTTGTGGCTGCATACGTGCATAAACGTCCCTTTTGGACTCTAAAAGGAGAAGGAAAGTTAGACTCGATGGGGGGAACCAAAATGTTAGGCTCCCCCCAGTGATTGTAATTGCTTAGCTGAAACCCCCAGCTGCTGCTCCTGTTAGGACAAAACTGCACTGGCCGGGGTACGCAAGCAATCATTCTTCTTTTGGTCATCATGCACGAGCTGAACAAAAGAGATGGATTTTTCGGTCAGCTGCTCATACATGGGTCCCGGGATCGCTGCGAAAGGAGCTGGAAGGAAGAAGATCGTTCACCTGCATTTACCCTGGGCTGGTGCAGTTTTCTTTTAACAGGAGCACCGGCCAGTGGTTTCAGGTAAGCGATTACAATCACTAACATTTTGGCACCCCGTAGTGAGTTAGCCTTTCATTCTCCTTGAAGGGTTCTCTGGAGCGGTCATACACTGAAGTCTTAGAGAACTTGGTTGAAACTCTTTGCTCTGCTCACGGAACCACTAATAGAGATTAATCTCTCACATAGAATTTTCTCTGCTGGTGTAGAAAAGCCCATGTCTACTGACTTCAATGGGAAATAGGTTAATGGATTTTTTATCCATAAATGTTCCTCTGAGCTTTTTGGGTTGAAACTCCATGACCCTCTGTTGCAGCTATTGACTAGCGATGAACAAAATCTTTCGCCAGACACGGATTCGCTGTGAAATTCTGCATTTCACCATTGGTGGATGTTTTTGTGAAACAGGCACAAAATTTAGCCACAAAAATAATTGCAGAGTGAGGAAAAAGTCACGTTCACATCAAAAAGTCTAGATCGCATCAAATACTTCATGGTTGCATCAAAAAAGGCTCAGTTGCGTAACAAAAGAAGTGGCACGTGTCAAAAAAAGTTGTGCGGTAGCCGCGTTAGGCAAATTTTTCTCTGTTTTGAGAATTTTTCCACAGTTTTGTGAATTTTTCACCGAAGCAGTGTGGGACAGATTCGCTCATAACTACTATTGGACTATTCCGTCCCAAACTGACTTGAAATTTCACCCCGAATCTCCCACAACGTGTAATATTAGCCTGAGTTTGAAATCATTTCCTTCCTTCTGTACTTCTTTCTTTCGCTGTCTTTCCGCTGTTATCAGTTAGATGCCGCTGACTGGAAATCAGTTTGTCAGTTATTCTATTTTATTTCGTAAAGATTTAACATTTAAAGATGCCACTAAGCAGCGGTTGGCACGAGCACCTCAATTGCCGTATTAATGTCTCTCTAAGTGTTTCAGAGACGACAGATAATGAATGGAAAACCTTGTGATTTTGTTAGAGACATACACAGCTGATATTTATCAAGCATTTTCGTATTCATAAAATTCTGCTCTTTCAATGTATCTTTCTCCGGCATAAAGGTCACTAAACAGTCTGTTCGTTTCTGTTTAGAGTGCATATTTTAATGTGCCGCTCTCTCTATAGCGGTATATGGCTCCAAAGCTAGTCAAAAGTTAAAAGGTCAATTTGCTTGATGAAAATTCCTTTTAATCAGATAAACCGATGCTGTATTTTATAAACCGGCCTGTCCTTCAAAGAGAAAATAACAAGAGGGCAAATATGCCAAGTGTCAGTTTCCTTTTCTTGTTATCTTTCAATCTGGCTGCTGTTTTATATATATATAATAAAGTCTATGTTGTAGCACCTGTAGCACGCTATCCGAAGCATGGAGGGTTTAGATGCGGAGGGCTGCAAATAAAATGACAAAATGTCATGTATTGTAAATAACCAACATTTATCCTGCTTCCTAAAACAAAAGAAATGTATAGGGGTATAGTTAAAGGAGAAGGAAAGGCTAGTAAAGAGTTAATCTCAAGCTGCAGGCATACCTTCAGTTGTCTCAATAGTGCCCTTAAGTCTCTCCATATTTCTCCCATTCAGATGATCAGAAGCCTCATAGGAAAAAAACCGCTGAACTGTGTAAAGAAAGTTCCCATAATGCCTCGCTCCTGCACCAAGACCAAGACCCATGTACATGCTCTGTTAGCAAGTTCCAAATACAAAAAAATCGTATGTTTTCTAAGTTTTCGTACTGTGCGTATTTTTTGCGACTTTTTTGTTAATTTGCGTGACTTTTTGTGACAAAAAGCGAATTTGTCGCGCCGAGTACAAAAGTTTTGGATTCATTCAAGCTTCGGTACCGTGAATTTCCTTGGGCCAGGTTGGAGCTGCAGAGTGCCATTGAGCCCTATGGGAGACTTTCCTTGGGCCGGGTTGGAGCTGCAGAGTGTCATTGAGCCCTATGGGAGACTTTCCTTGGGCCGGGTTGGAGCTGCAGAGCGCCATTGAGCCCTATGGGAGACTTTCCTTGGGCCGGGTTGGAGCTGCAGAGTGCCATTGAGCCCTATGGGAGACTTTCCTTGGGCCGGGTTGGAGCTGCAGAGTGCCATTGAGCCCTATGGGAGACTTTCCTTGGGCCGGGTTGGAGCTGCAGAGTGCCATTGAGCCCTATGGGAGACTTTCCTTGGGCCGGGTTGGAGCTGCAGAGTGCCATTGAGCCCTATGGGAGACTTTCCTTGGGCCGGGTTGGAGCTGCAGAGTGCCATTGAGCCCCTATGGGAGACTTTCCTTGGGCCGGGTTGGAGCTGCAGAGTGCCATTGAGCCCTATGGGAGACTTTCCTTGGGCCGGGTTGGAGCGGCAGAGTGCCATTGAGCCCTATGGGAGACTTTCCTTAGGCCGGGTTGGAGCTGCAGAGTGCCATTGAGCCCTATGGGAGACTTTCCTTGGGCCAGGTTGGAGCTGCAGAGTGCCATTGAGCCCTATGGGAGACTTTCCTTGGGCCGGGTTGGAGCTGCAGAGTGCCATTGAGCCCTATGGGAGGCTTTCCTTGGCCGGATTGGAGCTGCAGAGTGCCATTGAGCCCTATGGGAGACTTTCCTTGGGCCGGGTTGGAGCTGCAGAGTGCCATTGAGCCCTATGGAAGACTTTCCTTGGGCCGGGTTGGAGCTGCAGAGTGCTATTGAGCCCTATGGGAGACTTTCCTTGGGCCAGGTTGGAGCTGCAGAGTGCCATTGAGCCCTATGGGAGACTTTCCTTGGGCCGGGTTGGAGCTGCAGAGTGCCATTGAGCCCTATGGGAGACTTTCCTTGGGCCGGGTTGGAGCTGCAGAGTGCCATTGAGCCCTATGGGAGGCTTCCAAAATCATGCACAGAAGGATCAAAGTCAGAAAGGTTTTCCCGACGTTTACGATCATTCGGGTACGAAAATTTTGTGACTTTCGGATCGGCAATACGATATAATCGTGACTAATACTATTTTTCCGTAAGCATTTTGTGTAAAAAAAAAAAGGGCACAGTCGTGTCAGAAAAGCGTGGGCAACGCGGGTGACAAAATACAGACGAGGGCAACAAAAAAAAGTGCGACATATGCGCTTCGCGAATTTTTCGCAGTTTCACAAATTTTATTGCTGTTTCACAAATTTTATGGCGAAACGGCGAAAAATGCAAAGTGCATTTGTCGCACTTTTTTTTGTCGCCCCCGCTTTTTTTGTAGCCCTCGTCTGTATTTTGTCACCTGCGTCTATTTTTTTTGTTGCCTGCGCTTTTCTGATGCGACTGTGCCCTTTTTTTGACACGACTGCCACAAAGTTTTTATTTTTGTCAAGAAGAACTTAAGAACTTAACACAGTTTTAACTAATTGCCTTTTATCCCAATGATCACAGAACAGGACTTTGGATTTAGTGAGTATCAAGGTAACAAAAAAAATGTGAATCTATAAAAATGTATTCAGCAAAGCCAACTTATGGCATCAATTATTTATCAAGTAATTATTTAGGATACAGCCTGATCTTTTATGTATTACTGTACATTTTATCTTTTGTAATTCCTTTTCTCCTTGTGCTTCGTATAAATATTTCATACTCGCCTTTTGAATTCTTTTTCCCATGTGAATAAGCTTGATCTTTATTTTATTATTTTCTTTTTTTGATAAAAATAAAAATAAAAAGTAATTTCTCAAACAACTTATGTAATAGGATAAACCTAAATTAGAATATCCTTAATTGAAATGAATATATAACCCAAATGATTTTTTTTTTAATTATGTTGACCAAACAATAAAAAAGCAAAATCTATGAGACAAATATAAAAGTTCCAATTCTTTTGAAAGATAATCTTTTGAAGACCTCAGGGTTTCAGGCGCAGTCCAGGAAAGCACTTTGAAATATGCTGTGCTGTTCATTAGATCCCACTGGGATTTCTAAAGCCGATACATTTGGGAGCAGTTGTAGAACTTCCCCCCCGTCTTTGACCATGTAGACCAACCCAACCAAACACATCAAGGTCCGCAGGGCCCTCACAAAATTCACTTCACGCAGAGATTTCTCAGCAGAATGCGCTGTGCAACATTAGTTCAGCTGTGATATTTATGCTGAAAATACATAGAGCTAATGTTGTTTCAAGTGAATAATGTTCTAAATACTGAACATCATTTCAAAAATGTTCCTTTGCCAATGGATAGATTGTTCAGTAAGCAAGGTCTACTAATGCAACTTTTGTATTAGTATTTTGTATTTTGTAACAACACATTCTGTGCTTCAGTTTAATTGTTGAATTCATGAAAAGATTTTTTCAGGTCTGATGGTTAAAGGTGAAGGCTCGACTGTAATTAAACATCACCAACCTTTCAAAATGTTTAAAAAGGCAAGGTGCGTAGGTTTTGCTCTTGTATTACATGAACAGTTTCCTATAGCCTTAATACATTTTACCATTTCAACATTATTTGAAAGCAAGTTTCTCAGTCAGTTTTTAAAACTTTAGGTTTTTCAACATTATTGCAACCAGTTGGGTCTAGTTCACTGCTAATGTCTACATGGACTAAATGTACAGGTATGGGACCTATTATCCAGAATGCTCGGGACCTGGGGTTTTCTGGATAAGGGATCTTTCCATAATTTGGATCTCCATATCTTAAGTCTGCTAAAAATCATTTATATATTGAATAAACCCAATAGGGCTGTTCTGCCTCCAATAAGGGGTAATTATATCTTAGTTGGGATCAAGTACAGGTACTGTTTTATTATTACAGAGAAAAGGGAATCATTTAACCATGAAATAAACCCAATAGGGCTGTTCTGCCCCAATAAGGGGTAATTATATCTTAGTTGGGATCAAGTACAGGTACTGTTTTATTATTACAGAGAAAAGGGAATCATTTAACCATGAAATAAACCAATAGGGCTGTTCTGCCCCAATAAGGGGTAATTATATCTTAGTTGGGATCAAGTACAGGTACTGTTTATTATTACAGAGAAAAGGGAATCATTTAACCATTAAATAAACCCAATAGGGCTGTTCTGCCCCCAATAAGGGGTAAGTATATCTTAGTTGGGATCAAGTACAGGTACTGTTTTATTATTACAGAGAAAAGGGAATCATTTAACCATGAAATAAACCCAATAGGGCTGTTCTGCCCCCAATAAGGGGTAATTATATCTTAGTTGGGATCAAGTACAGGTACTGTTTTATTATTACAGAGAAAAGGGAATCATTTAACCATGAAATAAACCCAATAGGGCTGTTCTGCCCCCAATAAGGGGTAATTATATCTTAGTTGGGATCAAGTACAGGTACTGTTTTATTATTACAGAGAAAAGGGAATCATTTAACCATGAAATAAACCCAATAGGGCTGTTCTGCCCCAATAAGGGGTAATTATATCTTAGTTGGGATCAAGTACAGGTACTGTTTTATTATTACAGAGAAAAGGGAATCATTTAACCATGAAATAAACCCAATAGGGCTGTTCTGCCCCAATAAGGGGTAATTATATCTTAGTTGGGATCAAGTACAGGTACTGTTTTATTATTACAGAGAAAAGGGAATCATTTTTAAAAATTAGAATTATTTGCTTATAATGGAGTCAATGGGAGATGGCTTTTCCGTAACTCTGAACTTTCTGGATAACAGGTTTCCGGATAAGGAATCCCATACCTGTACCACTAGTTCCTAATATTGGGTCAGATCTAGCCTGAATAACAGACAGGAACATAGAACAGTTTAGAGAGTCTTTCCACTGTAAAGGCCAATTTCAGCTGCCGATATCGGCCCTTTAGACCATTTCGCCAGCATATCTGGGCAGATAAGGTATGGGCAGGTTTGATGCGTACCCCTATCTGATGGCACCTATGCCTGCCATTTTGATTTTGTCATTTGGCCCTAGGACCAAACCATCGCATTAGCCTGATATCGCCCACCCATAGGTGGGCATGTTGGGAGAAGAACTGCTTGTTTGGCAACCTCACCAAATGAGCAGATCTTACAGGGTGTGGCCAACATTACACTGACAAAGTCAACAGATCTGGGTTGAGGCAGCCAACAAGGTTCACAGACAATAGGCAGACAAAGTCCTTCAAAACAAAAAAGTTTATTTGGTGCTCATACTGTGGAATCTTTAACTGATTATGCTGTCTTTCACTGATCCACTTTGCTAGACTTTTCAATGCAATCATTTTGTAAAACATTGTTGTAAAAAGTGCCATGTACCTTTTAGGTAATTAAAACCAAGGATTATAGGTCAGCGACCCAGTGGTACAACTCTGGCACTCTGCAGCTCCAACCCCGCCCCAAGGAAAGTCTCCCATAGGGCTCAATGGCACTCTGCAGCTCCAACCCGGCCCAAGGAAAGTCTCCCATAGGGCTCAATGGCACTCTGCAGCTCCAACCTGGCCCAAGGAAAGTCTCCCATAGGGCTCAATGGCACTCTGCAGCTCCAACCCGGCCCAAGGAAAGTCTCCCATAGGCTCAATGGCACTCTGCAGCTCCAACCTGGCCCAAGGAAAGTCTCCCATAGGGCTCAATGGCACTCTGCAGCTCCAACCCGGCCCAAGGAAAGTCTCCCATAGGGCTCAATGGCACTCTGCAGCTCCAACCTGGCCCAAGGAAAGCCTCCCATAGGGGCTCAATGGCACTCTGCAGCTCCAACCCGGCCCAAGGAAAGTCTCCCATAGGGCTCAATGGCACTCTGCAGCTCCAACCCGGCCCAAGGGAAAGTCTCCCATAGGGCTCAATGGCACTCTGCCAGCTCCAACCCGGCCCAAGGAAAGTCTCCCATAGGGCTCAATGGCACTCTGCAGCTCCAACCTGGCCCAAGGAAAGCCTCCCATAGGGCTCAATGGCACTCTGCAGCTCCAACCCGGCCCAAGGAAAGTCTCCCATAGGGCTCAATGGCACTCTGCAGCTCCAACCCGCCCAAGGAAAGTCCTCCCATAGGGCTCAATGGCACTCTGCAGCTCCAACCCGGCCCAAGGAAAGTCTCCCATAGGGCTCAATGGCACTCTGCAGCTCCAACCCGGCCCAAGGAAAGTCTCCCATAGGGCTCAATGGCACTCTGCAGCTCCAACCCGGCCCAAGGAAAGTCTCCCATAGGGCTCAATGGCACTCTGCAGCTCCAACCTGGCCCAAGGAAAGTCTCCCATAGGGCTCAATGGCACTCTGCAGCTCCAACCTGGCCCAAGGAAAGTCTCCCATAGGGCTCAATGGCACTCTGCAGCTCCAACCCGGCCCAAGGAAAGTCTCCCATAGGGCTCAATGGCACTCTGCAGCTCCAACCCGGCCCAAGAAAAGTCTCCCATAGGCCTCAATGGCACTCTGCAGCTCCAACCCGGCCCAAGGAAAGTCTCCCATAGGGCTCAATGGCACTCTGCAGCTCCAACCCGGCCCAAGGAAAGCCTCTCATAGGGCTCATTGGCACTCTGCAGCTCCAACCCGGCCCAAGGAAAGCCTCCCATAGGGCTCAATTGGCACTCTGCAGCTCCAACCCGGCCCAAGGAAAGTCTCCCATAGGGCTCAATGGCACTCTGCAGCTCCAACCGGCCAAGGAAAGTCTCCCATAGGGCTCAATGGCACTCTGCAACTCCAACCCGGCCCAAGGAAAGTCTCCCATAGGGCTCAATGGCACTCTGCAGCTCCAACCCGGCCCAAGGAAAGTCTCCCATAGGGCTCAATGGCACTCTGCAGCTCCAACCTGGCCCAAGGAAAGTCTCCCATAGGGCTCAATGGCACTCTGCAGCTCCAACCCGGCCCAAGGAAAATCTCCCATAGGGCTCAATGGCACTCTGCAGCTCCAACCCGGCCCAAGGAAAGTCTCCCATAGGGCTCAATGGCACTCTGCAACTCCAACCCGGCCCAAGGAAAGTCACAATACCGAAGCTTGAATGAATCTGAAACTTTCAGTACGAAAAAGCCACGCAAATTAGTGAAAAAAACAGCAAAAATATGCAAGGTTCAAAAACTTCGAAAAAATATACGATTTTTTTTTTTGTATTCGGAGGCAAACATACTTTCATAAATGGACCCCTAAAAGTGTTTTTTATTACTTTTCTGCTGATCTTTCTACCTCAACCAGAACCTGAAAAATTGTTTCGGGATGCTTCTGTTTAAAAGGCATTAATACAAAAAAGTAGATAATTTATGGCCCCTCTGTCTGCTTCCTAAAATGTGTTTTAGAGCCTCGACCAGACTAATACTCTGAAGCAATTTATCTTAATATATTTCAAATGCCTGATAGCACCCTACACAGTGACATTAGAAAACTTAAATTATAGTTCAGCTTAGCAGATTCACTTTTACTAGCATTACAGGGAACAGCAGAATATAAATGAATAGAATCTCAGAGATATAGCTAAAAAATTTGCAAAATCCATTAAGGTCAATAGGCAACTTATTTTTACGAGCGACAATTTTTACACATGACTAGCAATGAGTGAATCGGTCCCATTTCACTTTGCCAATAAATTCGCAAATCTTTGAAAAGATTCGCAAAACGGTGAAAATGTCATGCGTAAAAAAATTGTCGCCCGCGACTATTCTTGAGACAATTTTGGCCCAATTTGGTGCCCAAGACTATTCTTGCAACAATTCTTGGACGCGCGACTATTCTTGCAACAATTTTGGATGCGCGACTATTGTTGCGGCAATTTTAGAAGCGCGACTATTCTTGCGACAATTTTGGAAACGCGATTATTCTTGCGACAATTTTGGAAGCACGACTATTCTTGTGACAGTTTTGGACGCGCGACTAATGTTGCGACAATTTTTGAAGTGCAACTATTCTTGAGACAATTTTGGACGCGCGACTATTGTTGCCACAATTTTTGAAGTGCAACTATTCTTGAGACAATTTTGGACGCGCGACTATTGTTGCGACAATTTTGGAAGCGCAACTATTCTTGCGACAATTTTGGAAGCGCAACTATTCTTGCGACAATTTTGGATGCGCGACAATTTTGGATGCACGACTATTGTGGCGACGATTTTGGACATGCGATTATTCTTGCGACAATTTTGGAAGCGCGACTATTCTTGCGACAATTTTGGATGCGCGACTATTGTGGCGACGATTTTGGACATGCGACTATGTTTGAGACAATTTTTGGACGCGCCGCGCTGCGAATCCATGCCTGCCGAAACATTTCGCCCATCCCTACATGTGACTAATTTTTACACGCAACTTTTTTTCTTACTCCAAATGCATGAAAGTCAATAAGCATTTTTTCTTGGTGACTTTTTTGTCTTGGCGACTAGTGATGAGTGAATCTATCCCATCTTTTTTTTTTTTTTATGTGCATCATTTTTTTGGTGTGGGCGACAATTTTATGACACGGGCGACAATTTTATGACACGGGCAACAATTCTTTGACGTTTCGCAAAAAATCTGCCAATGGCGAAATTCACCACAAATCCATGCCTGGCGAATTATTTCATCCATCACTATTGCCGACTAGAGATGTGTGAATCTGTTCCATTTAGTTTTGCCATAAAATCCGCGAAACGGTGAAAAATTTGCAAAACGCATTTGTCACGCAATTTTTTTGTCACCCACGTCTTTTTTTTGTCGCCTGCGCCCAATTTGACGAAACCGTGCCTTTTTTTGATGAGCAACAAATTTTTTTTGTGGCAAATTTTCATGGAAGTTTCACAAAACAATTTACCAATGGCGAAATGTGGAAATTCGCTGACAATCCATGCCTGGCGAAATAATTCGCTCATCACTATTGCCGACTTTTTTTTTGTATCAGCAAATTTCTTTACAGTGACTTTTTTGCTGCAAATCCATACCTGGTGAAAAAAAATTTGCTCATCAATATCAATAAACCAGAAAGGAATATTCTTATCACATAACCAGTACACAGATACCAAGATAAAAAACAAAACTATTCATTGGGGCATGGGATGGAATCCCGTCTTAATTGCCATTGACCATGTGTCACGTGATGTCTTATTTTGTTGTTCAACTGTGTGCACCCACAAAATTGTGTTCATATGAGGGCTCCACCTGCATGATAACCAGTTTGTTGGGGGTGCAGGTTGTGCATAGTGATGAGCGAATCTGCCCTGAAAAATCTGCGAAACGCGTTTGTCGCACAACTTTTTTGTCGCCCGCGTCTTTTTTTTTGTCGCCTGCATCTTTTTTTTTTGTCGCCCATGTCTTTTTTTTCTGTCGTGCACGTATGTTTTTTTTTCTGCGCCCAATTTGACACAACCGCAACAAATTGATGTGGATCCATGCCTGGCAAAAAAATTCACTCATCACTAGTTAAACACCATTGCACGCCATCTACTGACAAGTAGTGGTGAGTGAATCTTCGCCGTAAAATTCGTGAATCTTTCAAAAGATTCGCTAAACGCCGAAAATGTTGCGTGGAAAAAAAAATTACGCCCACAACTATTCTTTTGATGCGCGACTATTCTTTTGATGCCCACGACTATTCTTGCGACAATTTTTTACGTGCGACTATTCTTTGGTTGCCTGCGACTTTTCTTGTGACAATTTTTGAGCTGCGACTATTCTCTTGACACCCTCGACTATTCTTGCGACAATTTTTGGACACGCAAATCTTTGCCTGGTGAAACATTTCCCCCATCACTACTGACAAGGAAAAAATCATTTTCTGTTCTTGGTGCTAAAAACCTCAACCTCAAAACAGCATTTTGTATTAACTAACTCTCAATTCCAAGACTAAATACAAATATTATATATTTCAATGCATGGATTAAAAAAAAAAAATCACATAGTTTGGCTGGTGGCTTAACTTAAGTTCAATACATAATTTTTCCAGGTCACGGCTAAGGCAGCTTAATGTAATGCTGCGTAATAATGTGAATACCTTAATAGTAAACTCTTGGCCTGCTCTTGGGTTAAAGCCAGATATATCTGTGATTTTACTTCAAATATTAGGTAGACAAATTTTATCTTTAAAGACTGATAAGTGATAGAAAGTTGGCTTAAAAATGTGCAAAAGCCATCCTAATTGGTTTATCATGTTCTGAGGCTAACAGAAGGTTCCAGAATTCAGTTCAATATTCAGCCAGAATTTGGCCTTTTTTGGTAGGAATCCACGGTCATTGGCCGAACCGAATCTGAATCCTAAAAATCATGTGACTTTTTGTCACGTAAACACAAAAGTGGAAATTTTTTCCCCACGAGTAGTGATGATTGAATCTGTCCCATTTCACTTCACCATAAAATCCACAAAACAGCAAGAACATTCGCAAAATGGTGAAAAAATTTGTGAAACACATTTGTCGCGCAATTTTTTTGTCACCCATGTCTTTTTTGTCACATGTTTATTTTTGTCGCCCGCTCTTTTTTTTTACGCGACCGTGCCCTTTTTTTACGCGACTGCGCCCAATTTGACACACAGCAAATGTTTTTCCGCAGCAAATTTTCACGGATGTTTCGTTAAACATTTTGCCAATGGCGAAATGCGGAAATTCACTCATCATGAGAGAAGCACATGTTGACATTTAAACCTTCTAAATAATAATTAGCAAATGCTAATTAGGATTCAGAGTCAGTTGAGAATCCGCAAAAAGTGGATTTGGTGCAACCCTAAAAGGTTCTCAAAGATTTGTTGCAAACTTAACGACTTTAACTTCAAAATGTTGTCTTCTTTTTAACAAGGAATGAAAATTTTGCAAAAACTTTTAATAAAAATATTATAAATCAAACAGCAAGGTGAGAACACAAAAATGAAACTAAAAATCTCTCCAAAGCATTTCGATCCTTTACTATTCAGTTAAAAACCTCAAGATCGTTAAATGGAACTCTGGAATGGAGAAGATAAAATAGCTGCACGTGGGGAAGGAGAGATGGAAAGCTGCACAAAAGAATTATTTAAAATGGAGAACTCTGTATGTTCCGGAGCCGCACAGTGAATTGGTGATAAGACGCATCATATATTTATAAGGGTCATCTGGGATATTTCTTTTGGTAAAAAGCGAGTCAGTCAGTAAAATATATGTACTATTAAAAAATGAAATAAATAAATATAAAAAATGGTGGAATTTCTAGCCTATGTCTTTTTATTTAATTTGGATGGAATCTTTTTATGTCATTTGTAATAAAACTTCATTTTATTTGGTAATCCCTGAAAACTTTAAAATGCTCTTTGAATGAATTACCTTTTTCCATAGTTTAAAATTATAAAATGTATTACTTATTAGGTATAAACAAGTTTTATCATCCAGTATGGCAAAATGTGCCTTTGCCTGACTTCGACTTTGCTTCTGCCTGATTAGTGAATTATTTTGTGAAACAGTGAAAATTTGGCGTGGAAAAATTTGTCGCGTGTCAAAAAAAAAAAAATCACGGGCGCGTCAAAATAGATGTGGCCGACAAAAAAAAATCACTGGCGACAAATAAAATGGTGCAACAAATGTGTTTCGCAAATTTTTCTTCGTTTCGCAAATTATCTTGCCGTTTCGCGACTTTTATAGCAAAGTGAAACGGGACAGATTTGCTCATGACTACGCCTGATCACTTCTTTACCACGATCCCCGTTAGTCCCGCTGCAGAAAGTCTGGGGCCCCAAAAGGGTGTCGTGAACACCAAGGTTGGCAGGGCTCTCCTGTCTCACCTAAGTGGTTATCCCTGGCAGTTACGGGCTCCTACACTTTACAGTCCGTAACAAGTGCTATGCACTGTAGGTCATCCTGCACTATAAATAAAATGGAGGCTTTTAAAGCTCATAGAGCTGTTTCTTCTATGAACAAAGTAATTCAAATTATTCTAAAATTTCTCTCAATATTTATGGATGAAGAAAAGGTGGAAGAAAATCACGAAGTCCCATTGCCAAGCAAAATTAAAATACAAATTCTTAAGCATTTCTATATTTTAAAAAAATGCCTTTCTAGACTGATTAAGAAGAAATAGCTCTGTGGTTTTACTCACATGGTAAAAAAAAAAGTGGAAAAGTGGAAAAGTGGAAAAGAGTTCAGAATTATTAGAAGGTCCATTTTCCCCTCTAACATTTCCCAAATGAAGAATAAAGTATTGGTCATGTATACTGGAGGGTAAAGAGGAAGAGGATGATGATCAATAAAATGATGAGTCTATAGCAACAATTACAAACATCCTATAGAAAAGCCCAAACCAAGCTATCCTTGCTGTCTCCAGAAGTGGAAATTAACTTAACAGCACTTTAACTAATAATAATACAGATATGGGATTCCTTATCCAGAAACCCGTTATCCAGAAAGCTCCGAATTACGTAAAGGCCATCTCCCATAGACTCCATTTAATCAAATAATTCAGATTTTAAAAACTGATTTCCTTTTTCTCTGTAGTAATAAAACCGTACCTTGTACTTGATCCCAACTAAGATATAATTACCCCTTATTGGGGGCAGAACAGCCCTATTGGGTTTATTTAATGGTTAAATGATTCCCTTTTCTCTGTAATAATAAAACAGTACCTGTACTTGATCCCAACTAAGATATAATTACCCCTTATTGGGGGCAGAACAGCCCTATTGGGTTTATTTAATGTTTAAATGATTCCCTTTTCTCTGTAATAATAAAACAGTACCTGTACTTGATCCCAACTAAGATATAATTACCCCTTATTGGGGCAGAACAGCCCTATTGGGTTTATTTAATGGTTAAATGATTCCCTTTTCTCTGTAATAATAAAACAGTACGTGTACTTGATCCCAACTAAGATATAATTACCCCTTATTGGGGCAGAACAGCCCTATTGGGTTTATTTAATGTTTAAATGATTCCCTTTTCTCTGTAATAATAAAACAGTACCTGTACTTGATCCCAACTAAGATATAATTACCCCTTATTGGGGGCAGAACAGCCCTATTGGGTTTATTTAATGTTTAAATGATTCCCTTTTCTCTGTAATAATAAAACAGTACCTGTACTTGATCCCAACTAAGATATAATTACCCCTTATTGGGGGCAGAACAGCCCTATTGGGTTTATTTCATGGTTAAATGATTCCCTTTTCTCTGTAATAATAAAACAGTACCTGTACTTGATCCCAACTATGATATAAATAATCCTTATTGGATGCAAAACAATCCTATTGGGTTTAATTAATATTTTATTGATTTTTTTAGTAGACTTGAGGTATAAAGATCCAAATTACGGAAAGACCCCTTATCCGGAATACCCTTGGTCCCATGCATTCTGGAAAACGTTCTGGAAAATTCTGGAAAATCATAATAAGAAATTGTTAAGATATGCACTAATATATGTGCTCTCATACAGATCTCACACTGATCTGGTGTCATGTGACACAATGTCTGTTTGTTAATCCAGAAGTGTTAATAAAGTTGAGACTTCCTGAAGGAAGAGAAGCATGGTGTCTGTGTGCAGTTTCTCCTCTGTCTAAAAGAAAGCTGAATGCTCAGATATCACATACCGGTTATCCTGTCTCTTAATCAGAATGGCAACAGGTTATGGGCCCAGGAGAGATGGAGGAAACCGATGGAGCAGGCTGTTATTTGACGGAGATGAAAAGAATTATGAACTATGGGAGACAAAGTTTCTAGGCCATCTGCGCCTGATGAAACTTAAAGAAACCATCCTGCATGAACCCTCAGATGATACAGACTCAGATGGGGACACAAGTAAGAAAGAGGAGGCTTATGCTGAATTAGTCCAATTCTTGGATGATAAAAGTCTGTCTCTGATTATGAGAGAAGCAGCTGATGATGGCAGGAAAGCACTGCAAATCCTGAGAAACCACTATGCTGGCAAAGGTAAGCCACGAATAATTAGCTTATACACAGAGCTAACATCTCTT
The DNA here is from genome assembly GCF_000004195.4 of Xenopus tropicalis. Classification (NCBI taxonomy): domain Eukaryota; kingdom Metazoa; phylum Chordata; class Amphibia; order Anura; family Pipidae; genus Xenopus; species Xenopus tropicalis. The sequence continues at coordinate 80,876,427 of NC_030685.2, read as the reverse complement.
CAGAAAACTGCAAATGAAAGTGTTACAGACTATATCATACGTGCAGAAACAGCTATTACAGCACTGAGAAATGCTGGAGAGACACTGAGTGATGGTCTGTTAATTGCAATGATTCTCAAAGGTTTACCTGAAACATTTAAACCCTTTGCTATCCATATCACACAAGGTGATGGAAAAATGACTTTTACTGAGTTTAAAACACAATTAAGAAGTTTTGAGGACACTGAAAAATACCGTGTCAGCCCAAACACTGATAATGTGATGAAGGTCAGCACCCCTGTTACAACAGCAAGGGAGAGAGGAGACCTTAACTTTATTTGCTACAACTGCGACCAAAAGGGACATAAAGCTAATGCGTGCCCAAGCAAACTAAATAAAAGGAGGTCACAGTGGTGTAACTATTGCAAGAGCCCGACACATAAAGAGGCATTTTGCAGACGCAAAGCGCGGGATAATGTAAAGCAAGTGACTGATGACGCAGAGCAAACATTTGCCTTTAAAATAAGTGAAAACCAGTCAAACAGTTTAATAACCAAAGGACTAATGGTTGATACAGGAGCAACATCACATATTATTACAGACATTAAAAAGTTTCAAAGATTTGATGACACATTCAAGCCGGAAAAGCACTACATGGAGTTGGCGGACGGGAAAAAGTCTTCTGGAGTAGCACTCAGGAGAGGTGACGCAGAAGTGTGCCTGACTGACAGCAAGGGAAACCAAGTGAAGACGACGTTACTTAATGCACTGTATATCCCCACATATCCACAGGACATTTTCTCCTTTCTGTTGAAGCAGCAACAAGAAATGGTGCATCTGTTAAATTCCATCAAGATGGGAGCGAATTGATCCATAAGAACGGTACCAAGTTCATCATAAAGAAATATAATAGGCTTTATTATCTGAACACTTTTGATGAGACAAATGACAGCTGTCACGGCTGTTATGATATCCAAACGTGGCATGAAATCCTTGGTCACTGTAATTATGATGATATTTTAAAACTACAAGGTGTAGTAGAAGGAATGAACATTAAGGGTAAGGTTGATAAGTCTAATCTAAAATGTGAAATTTGTACCCAGGGAAAATTTGTTCAAAACAGGAACAGAGAGCCTGACACTCGTGCCAAACACTCACTTGAACTAGTACACACTGATTTATCAGGCCCTATAGAACCAGTAGCAAAAGATGGTTTTAGATATGCCATAGCATTTACTGATGATTATTCAGGTACAGTATTTGTATACTTTCTGAAAAATAAGAGTGATACAGTGTTAGCCACAGAAAAGTTTATTGCTGATACTGCCCCCTATGGGACAATTAAATGCATGCGGTCTGATAATGGCACAGAATTTATGTCAAAGAATTTTCAATCACTGCTCAGTAAGAAGAGTATAAGGCATGAGACCTCAGCACCATACTCACCCCATCAAAATGGGACTGCTGAGAGAAATTGGAGAACGCTATTTGAGATGGCGAGATGTATGTTACTTGAGAGTAAATTACCAAAAGAGTTATGGACATATGCAGTAATGACTGCTGCTATGATTCGCAATAGGTGTTTTAACAATCGTTTAAGGCAAACCCCATACTATATGCTAACGGGGAGAAAGCCTAATCTTTCAAAGATGAACATTTTTGGGTCAGAATGCTTTGCATACCAGTATGATAGAAAGAAACTAGACTCAAAGTGTAAAAAGGGAATTTTTGTAGGATATGACAGAAATAGTCCCTCATACCTGGTGTATTACCCAGAGACTGGAAAGGTTTTTAAACACAGGCTAGTGAAGTTTATCACAAAGTGTGTAACTGAGAGACAAACCCAAACGGATCTGTCAAATGATGATGATGTCATTTATAGGGAAAGAAGTGTACGCCCTATATCAAATCAAAATCCAGGGGAGGCCCCAGTTTCTCAAACTGAGATTACAGAGGGTAATGATAATGGCCAAATTCAGGATAGCCATTGTACACGATACCCCAAAAGAGAAAGAAAATCCCCTCAGTACTTAGATGATTATGTACTCAAGTCAGACTGTAATGATCAGATACTGACAAATATTGATTACTGTTACAGAGTACATGATGTACCACAAACATTTAGAGAAGCAATAGATTCACCCCAGTCACAGGTATGGCTTAATGCAATGAAAGATGAAATGGATTCATTAAAGGAGAATGATACTTTTACACTGACTACCCTACCAGAAGGTAAAAATTCAGTGGGGGGTAGATGGGTATATGCAATAAAAAGCAATACCGATGGATCGGAAACATACAAAGCTAGATATGTAGCTAAAGGTTACAATCAAGTAAAGGGAATTGATTACATGGAGACATTTTCTCCAACTGTAAACTTTACTTCTATACGCATTTTGATGCAAATGGCAGTACAATATGACTTTGTCCTACATCAAATGGATGTGAAAACAGCTTATTTACATGCCCCAATTGATTGTGAGGTATACATGGACCAACCAGAGGGATTTGAGGTCAAAACTGAAACTAATGATAGGTTAGTTCTCAAACTAAATAAGTCATTGTATGGTCTAAAACAATCAGGTAGAAATTGGAATAAAATGTTACATAACTATCTATGCACAAGTGGATTTGTACAGAATTCAGTAGACCATTGTGTATACATTAAACAGTCTGGAAGTGAGAGAGTAATACTATTGATATGGGTTGATGATCTTATTATTGCTGCCAGTAATGAAACACTACTCACTGATGTGAAAGCAATGCTCGCTACAAGATTCAAAATGAAAGATCTTGGCAAGCTTAGGTATTTTCTAGGTGTAAATTTTGAACAAACTGGTGAAGTGATAAAGATGAATCAAAAGAAATATATATCAAAAATACTTGAAAAATTTGGTATGTCAGATTGTAAACCAAGATCGACTCCTTGTGAGCAAAAACTGGAGTTTAATGACAGTGATCCCACAGATGCTAAAAGGTATCGGGAGGTAGTAGGCAGTTTAATTTATGTGACAACATGTACAAGACCAGATTTGAGCTGGGTGATAAGCAAACTGTCACAACATTTTTCAGAACCAAATGAACAGCATTGGACTATTGCTAAACATGTGATGAGATACTTAAAAGGTACTATTGATTTTGAGTTGTGTTACAGAAAATGTAACGAGAACCTAAAACTTGAGGCATACAGTGATGCTAGTTGGGCTTCAGACCTAAATGATAGAAGAAGCACAACGGGATATTGTTTTAGTCTAACCAAGAATGGCCCATTAATTTCTTGGAAGTCAAAGAAACAACCCACTGTTGCACTATCTTCCTGTGAGGCTGAATATATAGCACTAGCTGCTACTACACAGGAGAGTTTGTACCTTGTACAGTTGCTCAAAGAAATGGACGGTGAATGTCAATATGAGCCAGTAAAGATTTTTGAAGATAATCAAGGTGCAATAGCACTGACAAAGAATCCAGTTTGCCGTCAAAGGTGCAAACATGTTGATATCAAATATCATTTTCTTAGATCTGCACTGAGTGAGGGTAAGATAACCCTAGAGTATTGTTCCACAAACAAAATGGTAGCAGATGTTATGACTAAACCAGTAACAAAGTTTAAACTGGAAGAGTTTACAAATTACATATTTGGTGAATGAACCAGTGTATTATAAATTTATGATAAATAAGTCTTTCAGTAGTATGTGAGCAAGTGGGGGTGTTAAGATATGCAATAATATATGTGCTCTCATACAGATCTCATACAGATCTCACACTGATCTGGTGTCATGTGACACAATGTCTGTTTGTTAATCCAGAAGTGTTAATAAAGTTGAGACTTCCTGAAGGAAGAGAAGCATGGTGTCTGTGTGCAGTTTCTCCTCTGTCTAAAAGAAAGCTGAATGCTCAGATATCACATACCGGTTATCCTGTCTCTTAATCAGAATGGCAACAGAAATGTACCCAGTAACATCTCAAAATATATTTTCCAGTTAATGGAATGAAAATATAGTCCCCAAGTTTTTCTTTTTTGAAAAAACAATCAGTTCACTTCTTATTGTGCTGGGCGGCATTTTGTAACTAAATTTGCCCATAAAATTACATGTTTGAAATGGCTTTAGATCTCTCTTCTTTGTCTTTCTGACCTTTACTGCTTCGCTTTCTTGTTTAATCCTGTGAAGGACAAACTAACCCTGCAGCGATGTAAACAATGGGTTTCAGATAGCACCTCTGGCACTGAAACAGAATATTCTGTTATAAAGACAGCTGAAATCTCTGCCAGATTTTGTTAAATATATTTTAATATAGCTGGAGGGGGCATGCATATGTTCAAACGGTGAATTAACAGCACATGTTCAAAGGTGGTCAAAAGACTGAGGCTTAAACACTATATTGTCCAATAAAGCCTCTACCCAATTCTCCTTGGTCAACGACACCATTAAAATGCAAAAAAACTCTCCAATGAGAACCCCCTGATCTGTATAAATCTGACTTTATATTCTTCAATCCTTTATTCTTTGGAGCTAAAAGATTTAAAGACATGAATACAATCACAGAACAACTAAACAGCAGTATGACCTCTCTCCTAATGTTTCATTACAGGATAGCACAATGACACAATATCGCTAAGCTTTTAGAAAGCACTTCACAATTCAACTGCTTTCAGATAAGCTATTGTTTCTTTTAATGTACCGGGCAAAATCATGGTCAGATTTGGGTGTTTTACTATTGAGTGCTATTCTATATCACTAGGTAGAGCAGTGTTCCCCAACCAGTGGCTCGTGAGCAACATGTTGCTTCCCATCCCCTTGGGTGATGCTCTCAGTGCCCCCAAACCAGGGAGTTATTTTTGAATTCCTGACTTGGGGGCAAGTTTTGGTTGAATAAAAACAAGATTTACTACCAAATAAAGCCCCTGTAAGCTGATAGTGTGCATAGAGGCTGCCTAATAGCCAATCACAGCCCTTATTTGGCACCTCCATGAACTTTTATGGTGCTTGTGTTGCTCTCCAAGTCTTTTCACATTTGACTGTGGCTCACGAGTAAGAAAGGTTGGGGACCCCTGAGGTAGAGAATGGGAGCATTTTTAGCAATGTTGATGACAGGTGGCTATTATTGTGTTACCATCCCATTGTTCTACTGATCAGTTGGTGGGGGTAAGGGAGGGGGTAACAAAAAAAGCGAATGGCACTCAGGACTAAAAACAAGGGTAAAACCATTTTAAAAGTTTATTGCGGAGGTGCAACGTTTCGGGGCAATGTGAACCCTTTATCAAGCCCCTTTGGCTTTTTTTGTTGCTACAGTGTTTTTGGAGGGTGCCGATCCCTCCAGCAGTGTGCACCAGACAAAAAATTCTTTGGAGTGTTAGGGTGTGCGGATAAGGTCTCTGTGGTCCGGTAAGGGAGGGGGTGACATTACTCCATCATGCAGTGTAGCAGTAAAGAGTAGGGATGAGCGAATCTGTCCCATTTCGCTTTGCTTTGTCTATTTTTTGTCGCCCAAGTTTTTTTTACGTGACCACACCCATTTTTAACATGACCGTGCCCAATTTGATGTGACCGCACCAAATTTGATGTGACCACATCCCTTTTGCCACAACTGCTCCCAATTTGACGCGACCGCGCACTTTTTAGCCGCAACCACGCCCAACAAAAAATTTCCGTGGCGAATTTTCGCAGAAGCTTCACGAAACAATTCGCTAATGGCGAAATGCGGCAATTCACTGCGAATCCCTGCCTGGTGAAAAAAATTCACTCATTGCTAGTAAAGAGTGATTAAAGTTTATCAGAGCACAGTCACATGGCTGAGGGCACCTGGGAAACTAAGAATATATCTAGCCCAACATTGAATTTCAAAATGAAATTTAAAGAGTTTGCTCTTAAAAAAATATATTTCTGCTGGAAGAGAGCTAATAACTGATGCATTTTGTAAAAAATATGTTTTCCCGTGACAGAATCCCTTTGGGAAAGCAACAGAGATTTTATGGAACGTTTAGAGCCCCTTTAACCACTGTATTTTTATAGAACATGGAAAGGTTGGAAAATTCCATTTCAGTAGAAATACAACAAATTACTTACCTTCCTTATAAAGACAAAAATGCAAACTGAGTCACCATTAAGACTTTTCAATCAAAATGCATGACTGCAAAGCTATTTAGCATTTATATGGGCCCTGTTTATATGCTGAGCATACGATTTATTAATACTTTCCCACTGATATAAATGAAGTATGTAAATGATGTTCGTGAGAACGCACAGGTTTCAGCTTGAGCTTTTATTAATATCAGTTTTGTTAGGTGAAAATAAAAAGAATTTAGTATGAGTCCATGAAATGTAAGATTGACTTACGCATAGAGGCCTATGTTTATATCCAGGGCAAGAGGATTAGCAGTGTTTCCACCCTGAAAAACAGAAGAAATGAATGACTTTATATTATACAGTAAATGAAAATACAGAAGGAAATATATATATCGTTATCTTATTATTAAATGTGCAAAATAACTGCAAGAAATAACTCCTGTTTATATCCTGGTTATTGAAAGGGAAACATATAAAACTTTTTATTGTTATTTTAACCATGGGGTTTTATTCCAGGGTTAAACCTTTGTGCCTATTGGCTATTCATGTTCGGTTCCTCGAGCAGAAAAGACTAATTTATAGAATATACAAGGGATGCATTAAGCTCTTCCATTACACACCCCAGCTCCCCGAAGTACTGTAGGCAGCCTAAACTTTAAACCTTTTGTAAAACTGTCCCACTGCACCTCTTTCTCTCTTAAGTAGTTGCCCTAAAACTTAATTAAACATGGAAAACAATTCACCAGTGTGACTTTTCTCACTAAAAACTTAATTACAGATACTAAAGAATTTACCAATAATGTTGGTGATTCCCGGCACTATAAAGACAATTTACAAATGCAATTTACGATCAAAAATGGATGCAATGAGAAGTAGCGATTAGTGATGAGCGAATCTGTCCCATTTCACCATAAAATTTGCAAAACGGCAAGAAAACGCGATAAATTTGTGAAAATCATTTGTCGCGCAATTTTTTTGTCACCCACATCTATTTTTGTCACTGTGGCTATTTTTTTTTTTGTCGCCAGCGCTTTTTTTACGTGACCGCGTCCATTTTGATGTGACCATGCCTTTTTTTATGAAACTGCACCCATTTTGACGCGGCCGCCCCCTTTTCCTGACGCACAAAAAAAAATTCTGTGCTACAAATTTTTCCATGGCAAAGTTTCGCAAAACAATTCAGGGCTGTGATTGGCTATTTGGTAGCCCCTATATCAGGGGTCCCCAACCTTTCTTACTCGTGAGTCATAGTCAAATATAAGACTTGGAGAGCAACACAAGCACCATAACAGTTCATGGAGGAGCCAAATAAGGGCAGTGATTGGCTATTAGGGGCCTCTATGCACCCTATCAGCTTACAAGATTTCCGCAAAAATAAGCTGCAACAAAAATTTTAAAAAGTTGAGTCACTGTCTTTTTAAAGTTGTGGTTGTGTAAAAAAAAATGCGGTAGTCGAGTTTCGCAAATTTTTTGCCATGTGGAAGTGCAGGAGCATGTTTACACAAAAGTATATAAATTATTTATTGGAAAATTTGTGAATGGGCGGCCTTTTTTGACAAAACCACACCGGCTGTGCCTATTTTGATGTGACCAAGTCTTTTTTTTGTTGCAAACATGAATTTTCACTGCAAAATTTCACAGAAATTTTGCGAAACAATTCACCAAAGGTGAAATGCAAAAATTCGCTGCTTATCTGTGCCTTCTGATACTGGGAAACCCTGGGGCTACTGTTACCCTGGGCCTGCCATTGAGCCCTATGGGAGACTTTCCTTGGGCCGGGTTGGAGCTGCAGAGTGCCATTGAGCCCTATGGGAGACTTTCCTTGGGCCGGGTTGGAGCTGCAGAGTGCCATTGAGCCCTATGGGAGACTTTCCTTGGGCCGGGTTGGAGCTGCAGAGTGCCATTGAGCCCTATGGGAGACTTTCCTTGGGCCGGGTTGGAGCTGCAGAGTGCCATTGAGCCCTATGGGAGGCTTTCCTTTGGCCGGGTTGGAGCTGCAGAGTGCCATTGAGCCCTATGGGAGACTTTCCTTGGGCCGGGTTGGAGCTGCAGAGTGCCATTGAGCCCTATGGGAGATTTTCCTTGGGCCGGGTTGGAGCTGCAGAGTGCCATTGAGCCCTATGGGAGGCTTCTAAAATCATGCACAGAAGGTTGTCGGAAAGGTTTTCCAGCATTTTACGATCGTTCAATACGCAAATTTAGTGATTTTCGGATCGCCAATACGATATTTTTGTGACTAATACAATTTTTTCGTAAGCATATTCGTGATATTTGAGATCTTCAGAAATTTTCGTATCCAATCCGAACTTATCCCATTTGGGATTTGAACTCGCGTTTTCATGAATGTGCCCCCTAGATGTAAATGTAATAGTTTACAGATTGATTAAGTCCAAGACCCCGACATTATTTCACCTGCCCTCAATAGAGATGTTTCACTCTAACAAGTCCTGAACTGAATAGCTGTGTAATAATGTTGTCATAATTTCTATTTTTCTTCATTCTTTACTTTTAAGATTATTTTTACCTGAAATAAAACGTGAAGTACTTTCATCCTTGGAAAATGTTTGTGGTGTGGGGGCGTCAAATGAATGCATGAGATTTGCAGCTATTTAACTTTCTTCCATGATTGCTACAAGAAGCATTTCTGTTTGCATAATGGTCAGATACAAATGTTACAAAAGTCTGTATTTTCCTATAGAACCTGTTTAAATCGTATTCTTTATTTTTTCGGCTAACAATAGAAAGACCAGGTTAAGGTACAGAGCGTGACTTGTTGTTATGTGTATCTAAGTGTTCTGTATTTGAAGAAAAAGGGATTGTAAGGAAAAGATTCTTATTTGTTATAAAAACTTCAGAGTTTGAAAAATTCCACCTAAAGTTATATAAAGAGTTTTAATGTCTTCATCTATAAAGGTAACTCAAACATGAACCTTTAAAATGGAAAGGCTCTTATTTCACCCACCTCTTCTTGTTGTCCAAACGTCCTTACTATACATTGTAAATGTGCCTAGTAACCATGTTCAGTGTACCCAGCAATATACAGTATGATCATGGGTTTTAGATGTTTTTGAAAACATTGTTTTCTCTCCTCTTCAAATGCTCTTGGTCCTGAGACACATTGGGCATTAGCCAAGAATAACTTTGGTCTTCCCTTTCACACAACAAAGGCACATTGATAAGTGGCTACTAGTGATGAGCGAATTTTTTGCGCCAGGCATGGATTCGCAGCAAATTTCTGCATTTCTGTGAAAATTCGCCACGGAAAAATTGCACAGAGTTTTTTTTGTCACACTGCAAATTGGGTGTGGTCGCGTCAAATTGACCATGGTCACGTAAAAATGGCATGGTGGCGTCAAAAAAAGGGTGCAGGCACATCAAATTAGGCGTCGTGGCATAAAAGAGATGCAGTTGCATCAAAATTGGCCGTGGTTACGTCAAAAGGTGTGGGTGACAAAAAAATAGATGCGGGGACAAAAAAAATTGCGCAACAAATGTGTTTCATGAATTTTTCACAGTTTCACAAATTTTCTTGCCGTTTCGCAAATTTTATGGCGAAGCGAAACTGGAGAGATTCGCTAATCACTAGTGGCTACTGAACAGGATCTGATTTACTTGGGTGTCTGCATGCTATTGGAAAGCTATGGGTGGGTGGTGGGACCACAGCAACTAAATATCCATTCTTTATTTTTTGGGGGGGGGAGTTTGGGCTTATGTGCATAATCTAAATCCCCAACCTTTCTTACTCTTGAGCCATAGTCAAATGTAAAAAGACTTGGAGAGCAACACAAGCACCATAAAAGTTCATGGAGGAGCCAAATAAGGGCTGTGATTGGCTATTTGGTAGCCCCTATATCAGGGGTCCCCAACCTTTCTTACTCGTGAGTCATAGTCAAATATAAGACTTGGAGAGCAACACAAGCACCATAAAAGTTCATGGAGGAGCCAAATAAGGGCTGTGATTGGCTATTAGGGGTCTCTATGCACCCTATCAGCTTACAGGGGCTTTATTTGGTAGGAAATCTTGTTTTTATTCAACCAAAACTTGCCCCCAAGTCAGGAATTCAAAAATAACTCCCTGGTTTGGGGGCACTGAGAGCAACACCCAAGGGGTTGGTGAGCAACATGTTGCCCCCGAGCCACTGGTTGGGGATCCCTGCTCTAAAGGATCAAGAAAAATTTGAAATATATCAATCCAAGAAAATCTTGACAACGCAGATATAAACATTTGGCAAACCAAAACCTGACAAGCTTTTATATTAGTCAATAGGGATGCTTATTATTAGTGATGGGCGAATCTGTCCCGTTTAGCTTTGCCGAAAAATTTGCAAATGTTTAAAAAGATTTACGAAATGGCCAACATGTCTTGACGCACTTGTAAAAAAAAAAAAAGTACATTTTTGTTGATGCGGGCGACAATTTTTTGTAGAGCAGTGAATTTTTCCATGAATCCATGCCTAGTAAATTATTTTGCCCATCACTACTTAAAGTATTATCAACTGTCATGCTATTTATTTAACAGTCCCAATTTATAAAAATAAAGAGATTTATGCAATTTTTTATGCATTCGATTTTTCTCTCGATTTGACACCAAGGTTTTGCAATTTGAGATTTTTTCAAAAATAAGCTTGCATTTGTGATTTTCAAGAGCTTAAATGTATTATTTTTTCATAAAAAAAAACAGGAAAATACTTAAATTGGAATTTTAATAAATGATCCCCTCAGTGTACTTCACAGTCATGGTATTCAGCCATTATGAAAACCAATGGATCATTTTGCTGAAACCAGTAGATTTTAATTAAAAGAAAATCCAGACGAGCTGCTTGAGTTTGCCAAGCAAATCTTTTTTTTTTTTTTTTTTTTTGACTCCTATGACTTTGATGAATAGCCCTTTAAAAAGGCATTAAGATTGTAAGATGATAGTTGCTGTATATAAGCTATTGCTGGTTTTAGACATAGTGAATTATTAGGCTATATTTTTTAGCATAAAGGGAGCTGAATAGTTGATATATACAATAGTTATGGTAGTATGTAAGAAAAAAACAATGTATTTTGTAATAAGGGCTTTTATTGGAGTACCAATGCTTGCTCTTTCCTTAAGCAAAATGCCACATATGGGGGCTGATTTACTAAGACACGAATTCGAATCCGAATTGGAAAAATTCCGATTGGAAAATGAACATTTTGCGACTTTTTCGTATTTTTTGCGATTTTTTCAGCGCCTTTACGACTTTTCGGAAATTATTGCGACTTTTTCGTTACCAATACGATTTGCGCGAAAAAACGCGAGTTTTTCGTAGCCATTACGACTTGCGCGAAAAAACGCGAGTTTTTCGCAGCCATTCCGAAAGTTGCTCAAAATCTGGCGATTTTTTCGTAGCGTTAGAACTTGCGCAAAAAAATCTCGACTTTTCGCGCAAGTTTTAACGCTACGAAAAAATCGCCAGATTTTGCGCAACTTTCGGAATGGCTACGAAAAACTTGCGTTTTTTCGCGCAAATCGTATTGGTAACGAAAAAGTTGCGATAATTTCCGAAAAAATCGCAAAATACCGATCATTACGAAAAAAACGCAATCGGACACATTCGGCCCGTTCGTGGGTTAGTAAATGTGCCCCATGGTCTCTTCAAAGACTGGCTCAGTAAGCTATGATAAAATAAGTATACAGCAGACAATGTACTATATGAAAAAAAATAAGTACATGTATCGGACCCCTTATCCGGAAACCCGTTATCCAGAAAGTTCCGAATTACGGAAAGCCTGTCTCCCATAGACTCCATTATAAGCAAATAATTCCGAATTTTAAAACTGATTTTCTTTTTCTATGTAGAAATAAAACTGTACCTTGTAATGGATCCCAATTAAGATATAATTACCCCTTATTGGATGCAAAATAATCCTATTGGGTTCAATTAATGTTTTATTGTTTTTTTTGTAGACTTAAGGTATTGAGATCCAAATAACAGAAAGACCCCTTATCCGGAATACCCTTGGTCCCAAGCATTCTGGATAATGGGTCCTATACCTGTACTGTAGAATGGTGACTATTATGGTCTCCAGGACTAATACGGTCTAGCGGTACATTGCTTTCCCTCTGTTAGTCACGCCCATAGCTCCTCTTCTGCATGTTATTCCTGATGTGGGACATGTAACAATTACTTACCAATGGTGTACATGTAATGTTTTGCGTTAATTTCCGCGCTGAAAAGAATACGATCACATGATTCACTATAACTTTTGCGTGCTAAATATCGCATTCGGCTATGCGAAAATTAACACCTACTACAGGCAGGCGAAAAATTATACAAAAGTACAGTAAATTATTTTTTGCAATAAAATATGGACTTACAGTGTTATTTATTCAAGTCTGTGTTTCCCCCAGAGTGACGCAGCCGCCAGTTTGCAGGGAAATGTTCATTTTTAATACAGTAATTTTCCGCAAGTATTGGCGTGTATGGCTAACATGGCGTGCGTTCATTTGCGCGACTATTTCTATTTGGCTACAAATGATGAAATGTTTCGCCAGGCATGGATTTGCAGCGAATTTTTGGACGTGCGTTGAATTTTTTTCGCGGGGGATTTTTTCATGCGTTTCTCAAAACAATCCGCCAATGGCAAAACGCATGAAAAAATTTGCCCCGCAAAAATTCACCGCACATCCAAAAATTGATACAAGTGTCAAAAAATAATAGTCACAGCAACAATTTTTTTGCCCGCACAACATTTTTGCCGTTTCGTGGATCTTTCGAAAGATTTGCTAATTTTTCACTAAAGAAACCAGAACACGTTTGCTCATCACTAGTGGCTACTATTTATAAGCATCTACTATTTATATGCTACTATTTATATGCTACCATTTATATGTGGCTAATATTTATATACACCATTTATATGCGGCGACAATTTTTATACACTATTTCTATGCTACCATTCATATGCGGCGATTATTCACGTATTTAGCGCATGTACCGGCAAATACCGCATTGAAATAGCCTTTCGCGAGTTAAATAACGCATGCAATATTGCGCGTAAAAAAGCGCGAGTATGCTTATAGTGAATCGTGCGAAAAATCGCCAAAATTAAGCCACGGTAAAAATTTTAGCGCACAATAAAAATAGCGCACGTTTTATCGCCCTTTAGTGAATCAGGCCCTAAATATCAAATATATATTTTCTACATTTAGCCAAACAAATTCACTTTTTATGCGGTATTGGTGCTCAGTAGAGTTCCGAACCAGTGCTGAACGCTAACACGTATCCATGGATCCTTGAGTTGTTGGTCGGCAGAAAAGGTTTGGGCAATTATTTTTGCCATTGTAACTAGTGAAATTATTAGCCAGGCATGGATTCCGCGTTTTGCCATCTGCGGATTGTTCTGCGAAACGGGCATCAAAATTTTCCTCGTAAAAATTTGCCGCACGACAAAAAAATGTCGCCCTCGTCAAAAAATGGTCACCCGTGTCAAATAAAATGATGTGCGAAAAAAAAGTATTTTTGCCGTTTCACAAATTTTCCACCGTTTTGTGGTGAAGCGAAAAAGGCAGATGCGCTCATCACTAAAGGGCACATTTATCAAAGTACGATTGTTTCCGAATACAGGTATAGGAGCCATTATCCAGAATGCTCGGGACCAAGGGTATTCCGGATAAGGGGTCTTTCCGTAATTTGGATCTCAATACCTTAAGTCTACTAAAAAATCAATAAAAAATTAATTAAACCCAATAGGATTGTTTTGCATCCAATAAGGATTAACTATATCTTAGTTGGGATCAAGTACAGGTACTGTTTTATTATTACAGAGAAAAGGGAATCATTTAACCATTAAATAAACCCAATAGGACTGTTCTGCCCCCAATAAGGGGTAATTATATCTTAGTTGGGATCAAGTACAGGTACTGTTTTATTATTACAGAGAAAAGGGAATCATTTAACCATTAAATAAACCCAATAGGGCTGTTCTGCCCCAATAAGGTGTAATTATATCTTAGTTGGGATCAAGTACAGGTACTGTTTTATTATTACAGAGAAAAGGGAATGATTTAACCATTAAATAAACCCAATAGGGCTGTTCTGCCCCCAATAAGGGGTAATTATATCTTAGTTGGGATCAAGTACAGGTACTGTTTTATTATTACAGAGAAAAGGGAATCATTTAACCATGAAATAAACCCAATAGGGCTGTTCTGCCCCCAATAAGGGGTAATTATATCTTAGTTGGGATCAAGTACAGGTACTGTTTTATTATTACAGAGAAAAGGGGATAATTTAACCATGAAATAAACCCAATAGGGCTGTTCTGCCCCAATAAGGGGTAATTATATCTTAGTTGGGATCAAGTACAGGTACTGTTTTATTATTACAGAGAAAAGGGAATCATTTAACCATTAAATAAACCCAATAGGGCTGTTCTGCCCCAATAAGGGGTAATTATATCTTAGTTGGGATCAAGTACAGGTACTGTTTTATTATTACAGAGAAAAGGGAATCATTTAACCATGAAATAAACCCAATAGGGCTGTTCTGCCCCCAATAAGGGGTAATTATATCTTAGTTGGAATCAATTACAAGGTTCTGTTTTATTTCTACATAGAAAAAGGAAATCAGTTTTAAAATTCGGAATTATTTGATTAAAATGGAGTCTGGATTAAAATTCGGAGCTTTTTGGATAACGGGTTTCCGGATAAAGGGTCCGATACCTGTACAAAAAAATTGTATTGAAGTTTTCTTGCTGTGCGTATTTTCTGTGTATTTTTCGTTAATTTGCGCAATTGTTTCATACTTTGCGACAAATTTAACGTGACAAAATCATGCACAAAAGGATCAAAGTCAGAAAGGTTTTCCCGCCGTTTTGGATCGCCAATACGATATTATGTTGACTATTACGATTTTTTCTTAAGCATTTTTTGACATTTCTGATCATCAGAAATTATCGTATCTAATCCAAGTTTTACCCGTTTCAGGATTCGAACTCGTGCTTTGATGAATCTGTCCCTAAGTGTAACATATTTTTAAAGAATTTGTTAATTAGGATAACATAAGTAAATAATAAACATTAATAAAATCTATATTTTGAGAAAATACATGGGATTCTCTTTATGTTGAGTTGCTTTTGTTCGTTTTCTCGTTTTGTTTTGAACTCATGCTCTGCTATCATATAATGAAATATCTATTCAATATTTTGCCCACATGGATAGCGACACACAAACCATCAATCATAATCATTCTGAGGAAAAGATAGGACTGTAAAACCAGTAAGATATAGTGAGTACTTTGGTTAATTTCATCATTTTTATTTAATTAAATACAGTGTTTTATCTTTTATTTGATTTATGCTCAAGTCACATCTGTCCTGCAAAGTCATTATTATCTTTTGTCTTTTGCAAAGAGTACAGAATCATACTAGCACAAAACTGATTTTGGCCACATAAGTAACAATGAAAATGTGAAAATCGGTTTCACTCATCTGCGGACATATAAGTAATATATTTTATAACTATTAACAATCTTAATTCTATTTAGGCTTGATCTTTGAAATCCAATATATATATGTCTAAAAGTGCATTAATCGTAGGTAGGGATGTAGCGAACATCGCCAAAAATGTTCGCGAACCCGTTTGCGGACTTTCGCCAAAACTCGCGAATATTCGCGAACTTTGCGAACCCCATAGACTTCAATGGGAA
Source organism: Xenopus tropicalis (assembly GCF_000004195.4). Lineage (NCBI taxonomy): Eukaryota > Metazoa > Chordata > Amphibia > Anura > Pipidae > Xenopus > Xenopus tropicalis. The sequence goes on along the minus strand of NC_030685.2, from coordinate 80,860,706 downwards.
GGCGAACTTTAAAACCTAGAAAAGCCATTTCTGGCCAGAAAACTGATTTTAAAGTCGTTTAAAGGGTGCCACGACCTGGACAGTGGCATGCAGGAGGGGGATCAAGGGCAAAAATTTCTCTGAAAAATACTTTGTAAAAAAAACGCCAAAAAATAACGCCAAAAAAAAAACGCAAGCTATTCCTATGTATACGCAAAGGCGAAAAACCAAAGCGAAAAAACGCGGTGGAAAAAACCGAGGCAAAAAAACGCGGCGAACCCAAAATGGCGAACATCGCCAAAAGTTCGCGAATTTGCGGACTTGCGAACACCCGATGTTCGCGCGAATTAGTTCGCCGGCGAACAGTTCGCTACATCTCTAATTGTAGGTAACTGGGCATCACTAAATTGCTGGTATGGTATAGATATAGCATTTGATTAAGTTTTAGGGGGTGATCAACGAACGAGTTTGATTTTTTTTTTCGATTCAAGTTTTGGCATGTAGAAAACTCGAATTCGATTTGTGTTTCCAAAACTTGTCTGGTAATTATTAAGTGCAAAAACCATAAAAACTCGAATGTGAAACGTTACCATCAAAAAACTTGCAAGTTTCTATAGAAGCCAATGGGAGCTGTCCTAAGCAAAGTCAAACCGTATGTTCAATTCAAGTTTATGAGTTGTATTCAAGTTTTATTATTTGCACGAGTTTACCACTTTAATAAATAAGTGAGCATTCAAGATGCGAGTTTACTCGATTTAGAAAAACAAACTTGAATTCACAAAATTGAAAATTGATAAATAAACCCCTAGGGGGCTGATTCATCGAAGTACGAGTTTGAATCCCGAAATGGGTAAAATTCGTATTTCTCATGATCGGAAATGTCACCAAAATGCTTACAAAAAAATCATAATAGTCACGATAATATCGTATTGGCGATCCGAAGTCACACAATTTCCCATCCGATCGATCGTAAACGGCGGGAAAACTTTTCTGACTTTGAACCTTCAGTGCATGATTTTGGAAGCCTCCCATAGGGCTCAATGGCACTCTGCAGCTCCAACCCGGCCCAAGGAAAGCCTCCCATAGGGCTCAATGGCACTCTGCAGCTCCAACCCGGCCCAAGGAAAGTCTCCCATAGGGCTCATTGGACTCTGCAGCTCCAACCCGGCCCAAGGAAAGTCTCCCATAGGGCTCAATGGCACTCTGCAGCTCCAACCTGGCCCAAGGAAAGTCTCCCATAGGGCTCAATGGCACTCTGCAGCTCCAACCCGGCCCAAGGAAAGTCTCCCATAGGGCTCAATGGCACTCTGCAGCTCCAACCCGGCCCAAGGAAAGTCTCCCATAGGGCTCAATGGCACTCTGCAGCTCCAACCCAGCCCAAGGAAAGTCTCCCATAGGGCTCAATGGCACTCTGCAGCTCAAACCCGGCCCAAGGAAAGTCTCCCATAGGGCTCAATGGCACTCTGCATCTCCAACCCGGCCCAAAGAAAGCCTCCCATAGGGCTCAATGGCAGTCTGCAGCTCCAACCCGGCCCAAAGAAAGCCTCCCATAGGGCTCAATGGCAGTCTGCAGCTCCAACCCGGCCCAAGGAAAGCCTCCCATAGGGCTCAATGGCACTCTGCAGCTCCAACCCGGCCCAAGGAAAGTCTCCCATAGGGCTCAATGGCACTCTGCAGCTCCAACCCGGCCCAAAGAAAGCCTCCCATAGGGCTCAATGGCAGTCTGCAGCTCCAACCCGGCCCAAGGGAAGCCTCCCATAGGGCTCAATGGCACTCTGCAGCTCCAACCTGGCCCAAGGAAAGTCTCCCATAGGGCTCAATGGCACTCTGCAGCTCCAACCCGACCCAAGGAAAGTCTCCCATAGGACTCAATGGCACTCTGCAGCTCCAACCCGGCCCAAGGAAAGTCTCCCATAGGGCTCAATGGCACTCTGCAGCTCCAACCCGGCCCAAGGAAAGTCTCCCATAGGGCTCAATGGCACTCTGCAGCTCCAACCCGGCCCAAGGAAAGCCTCCAATAGGGCTCAATGGCACTCTGCAGCTCCAACCCGGCCCAAGGAAAGCCTCCAATAGGGCTCAATGGCACTCTGCAGCTCCAACCCGGCCCAAGGAAAGTCTCCCATAGGGCTCAATGGCACTCTGCAGCTCCAACCCGACCCAAGGAAAGTCTCCCATAGGACTCAATGGCACTCTGCAGCTCCAACCCGGCCCAAGGAAAGTCTCCCATAGGGCTCAATGGCACTCTGCAGCTCCAACCCGGCCCAAGGAAAGTCTCCCATAGGGCTCAATGGCACTCTGCAGCTCCAACCCGGCCCAAGGAAAGTCTCCCATAGGGCTCAATGGCACTCTGCAGCTCCAACCTGGCCCAAGGAAAGCCTCCCATAGGACTCAATGGCACTCTGCAGCTCCAACCTGGCCCAAGGAAAGTCACGATACCGAAGCTTGAATGAATCCGTAACTTTCCTACTCGGTGCTACAAATACAATTTTGTTGGACAAATTGTCACGCTTTTTGTCGCAAAGTGCGAAGAAGTTGCACAAATTAACGAAAAAGTCGCAAAGCATATGCACAGTAGGAAAGCATTTTAAGAAGAATCTTTGCATTATGTTATAATATTGTGTAAAGTAATAACGTACATTTAATTTAACAGGGATAGAAGAAAGTGCTGTATAAACTGTTAATTGTACACTTCATGTATAGCTAGAAAGCAATGACAGGATATACACAAACCAGAATTACTTCAGAAGTAAAATTGTAAAAGCCATAATAATGGCGCGCAAAGTGTTTACTCCTATCTAAATGGCATTTATGTGGGCGTTCATTTTCATTTTTAGAAGAATTTTGAGAATCCATATTGTATAAAAAAAAAGATGAAAACTGAAAATATGTAATTTCTTAGTTACACTAGTAGTTTATGTCGGGCAAGTTACAAATATGAGTGTTTTCATCCTCGTGCACAAAGTCTGAAAGATGTTAGTTTAAAAATGTGAAAAATTCTCCTTATTTTTCATAGCTTTGTGTTCTGAAATATCTTTGATAACTTTGTACTGTGATCCCAAAGCAAACTTAATGTATTATTATACCTTAGATATTGCTTTGATAGGGCTTTTTAATAATATACAGTACTGTCGGCAAACATTAGCCAACTTGTAGGGATTGGTGAATCTGTCCCGTTTTGCTTCACCGCAAAATTTGCGTATCTTACAAAAGTTTTTCGAAACGGTGAAAATGTTGCGCGTCAAAAAAAAAAAAAATTCACTACTTTCTGACACACAGTATTTTATGCACGTGCACCAATTTTTTTTTTTTTTTTTCCGCAGGCGACAATTTTTGTTGCACGGTGCATGTTTCCACAACAAATTTTATTGCCCCTTTCCGCCAAACAATCCGCCAATGGTGAAACACAGAAATTTGCCGCAGATCCATGCCTGGCAAATTATTTCGCCCATCACTACCAACTAGTGATGAGCGAATCTGTCCCGCTTCGCTTTTCCGAAAAATTTGCGAATCTTTCAAAAGATTCCCGAAACTGCGAAAATGTTGCACATAAAAAAAAAAAGTTGTCGCTTACGGCTATTCTTTTGACATGCGACTATTTATTTTGACGCCAAGACTAATTATTTTAACGCCACAACTATTCTTTTGATGCCCCCCAACTATTTTTTTTGAAACACGACTATTTTTTTTGACGCCACGACTATTCTATTGACGCCCGCAACTATTTTTTTGACGCGCAACTATTTATTTTGACGCCGCGACTATTTATTTTGATGCCAGACTATTCTTTTGATGCCCACTGCAATTTTTGGGCGCAGCAAATTTTTTCTTTCGTTTCGTGAAACAATCCACCAATGGCGAAATGTGGAAATTCCCGCAAATCCATGCCTGGCGAATTATGTCGCCCATCACTACCAACTAGTTAAATCACAGAAACCAATGAAAGGCTTGTAATCATTATTAAAACTGCACTGACCCAAGTGAAGATGTTAATAGAGCGTTGACCTCATACTAACCACAAACACAAGCCCATTCAAAGAGCTCTTCTGTCCAGGATGTAAGGGATGTTAGTCCCTAATGGTTGGCACATGCAGGTCACCAGAAAAAATAAGTTAATGGAGAAGGAAAGGCATTTTGGCATTTTCTTGCCAATAGATTAGTCACATTAGTGCCACCTAGAACACTATATTTATTCTGCAGAAAGCTTTACCATACCTGAGTTAACAGCTGTAGATGCTCCCTCTGTTAGTTTAAGATAGCAGCTGCCATTTTAGCTTGGTCTCAGTAGCTTCCATGCTGCAGATCTGGCTGCTGGTAGCTCAGATTACATAGCACAGTTGGGAGGGGGAGCAAGTGTGCTCAGTGTGCCTTGGGCAGCTATTAAGAAGTTAAGCTAAGGGGGAGTAACAAATTATCAAACAGAAAATGAGGTTTGTCTTATACACTGATACTGCAGGACAGATTATTAAATTCTGATGCTAATTGCACTGATTTCTGAGCTGCCATGTAGTAATTATCTGTATTAATTTCTAATCAGCCTTATATTGTAACATTTATATTCTTTATATACTGTATATTGTGAGTGGGCCCCTAAGCTCGGGAACTGACAGCAGCACAGAGCATGTGCAGGGAATCAGCAAACATGAAGATGGGGGGCTACTGGGGGCATCTTTGGGGGCACTGATCTTCATTGCTAAAGGGCTGTGGTTGCCTTGGGCTGGTACAGAAGCCCAAAACATAATGTACAACATTTCTAGCCTACTTTTTCAGTTAGGCTTTAGTTCTCCTTCTCCTTATTAGGGATGTAGCGAACCTCAAAAAAAAAGTTTGCGAACCCCATAGACTTCAATGGGAAGGCGAACTTTAAAACCTAGAAAAGCCATTTCTGGCCAGAAAACTGATTTTAAAGTTGTTTAAAGGGTGCCACGACCTGGACAGTGGCATGCAGGAGGGGGATCAAGGGCGAAAATTTCTCTGAAAAATACATTGTTGACACAGCGTTGCGTAAAACCGCAAGCTATTTCTATGTATACGCAAAGGCAGCTGGCAGACCTAGCGGAAATACGCAGCGTTTTTTGCTATTTCGCACTATTACCACCATGGAAACGGGATTTGCTGAAAAACGCCATGTGTGGCTTGTGCGGCGTTTTTAGGCCGAGGAAAAACACCACGCGAACCCAAATTGCGAACATGCGCGAAAAGTTTGCGAACTTGCGAACACACGATGTTCGCGCGAATTAGTTAGCCGGCGAACAGTTCGCTACATCTCTACTCCTTATGAGACCTACATTTTTCCCCACCCCTCATGAATACATCATTGCCTTGTGTAGGCAGCTCTGTATTCACAAGGTGAATACAGTTTTTTAAGTGCAGAGACCTGTGAAATGAGCCTTTGTGCAGGGCACAATGTAAAGTGCAAAAAATATGGTTGATTGCCCTGCAATTTTATATATATATATAACACTACACCCTACCAGAAGATCCACCAAGATTTTCAGACAAGTAGGAGAGTATACAAAAGGGATCCTTCCAAGAAGCAGAACTTAGTAGAGTAAATGGGAACATCAATAATGTCAAGATATTCCAGATATTATGAGTGTATAGTTCTGCAGTAGCACCACTATCCCAGATGATTTAGGGGCAGTTTGTGTAGAAGACATTACAAAAAGAGTCTCTTTCAGTCGATGACTAGATGAATCCCGGGAATCAAACTGCAGAAATACACAGAAAGGGTGAATTTTTTGTGGTGGATGGACTGGGGGATGCTGCCAAATAAAATGGATATTATAAATAATTACATTATTATATCTTAACTTACATTTTTAACTTTTATTTTTTTTATATGCAGTCAATGCTGGAAACAGGAAAACAAGGCCTTCACATTTCTGTAAATAGAAACATCATTCTTGAAATATCGGGCACTGTCACAAAGGTTATTTGTTTTATTTTCCAATTTGTGGCTTTTTGTCTTTTCTCTGAGAAAAGTCACTAACAGTCCATGTGGCTGTAGCACATATATACAATTATCACTTCCAAAAGCCATTACCTTTACTTTGAGGTGATAATTGCTTCCCTTTGTCATAAACACACTGTTTTGTCTCTGCTTTTACCCGAGGAAATTGGCTGAGACTAAACACCCAGTGTGCCATTAGCCGCATTGATGTGGCACCATCAGGCACCAATATAGCCCGAGTCTTGCAGTCCGTCTTCTTTAAATCTGGAACTTTGGGCATAACCCTGATAACATGTACCCCACCCTGTGGCCAAGTATTAAAAACATATTTTTTTTATATGGGAGAATAAAGACTTTTGACAAATAAAAATAAAAATGTAATTTTACAGACAATATAATGAGGAATGTAAGCACAACATTTAGGGCAGTGGACAGGGGTTGCTTAAGACCATCGGAAAACACATATTTCCGATGGTTTTAGGAATAATTTTATGGTTGGGGGTCACCACAACATGAGGAACTGTATTAAAGGGTTGCGGCATTAGGAAGGTTGAGGGATTTAATCACGGCTTGACGTGTTCCTGGCAACATGCTCTTGCCTTCTGAGCCACTAGAGGCATTTTGGGCTGATTCTGTCCGATTCTCTTGTCTGTCTTCTACTTTTCTGTCTGCTCCCTTTCCTCCACCCACCTCATTATCCTCATGTGTTTCCCATCTTCTAATCTAGACCCTTTTTAAACCTGTCCCTGACCATTGCCCCTGGCTTGGTCATTAAATGTTTCCTATGACCCTGCTGCTGTGTTCCTTGTTCCTGTGTCTATTCTTGTTACCCCCTTCTGGTTCCAAGCTCCAGATTCCGAGTCTTGTTCCTGCCCTTGCCCTGTTCCTGTTCTCGGGTGCCTGTCCTTGTTCTGCTCTGATTCCCCGGTTCTGACCTTGGCCTGTCCTCGACTTCGCTTGTTTGCTGCTAGCCCTTACCTTTGGCCTTAATCGGATTACGTCTCTGCCTCAAATATTCAAGTGTGTATATCCTCTGTGTGCACAGTTACTTCACTACGTTTATTAAAGTTCTTCACTAATCATCATGGCCTCTGACACCAGTTCTGTGATATATGGTTACACTCCGGGTTACCCAGTCTTTTGGCTCCCAACTTCCTGGTACTCCATGGTCACTAACCATTGTTTTTTTTTTTATTTTAAACTCAATTCCGATTTTTTTCAATTTTCCAATATTTACTATGCGTCTAAATGGCTAAAAATCCTATTTCGACAATTCACTAGATTAAACTTGAGGAGTTTATGTAGAAGTCAACGGCAAAGTTGCCTTTCCTTGAAATTCTTTCTCGTCTCGAGATTTCACTGAGTTTTGTCCAAAAACTTGTCTTTTTCTAATTGTTGCAGGGGCAAGTCTGGATTTTCGCTGTGACAAATCAAAAAAAGTTGAGTTTTTTTTACAACTTTTCTTGCAGCGGCTTTTCCTTGTGACTTTTTTTTGTAAATATTAGACATTTGCTTTAACAGGATATATAATGTCACAAGAGAAGAACAAAGAACAGTGTTCCTCTGGAATGGAAGCAATATTTATAGTTATAAATGTGTACCATTTCACTTTGCAAAATGCCGCTACCACGCAAATTTTTGGGAAAAAAAGAGCCGCAACCTCAACTTTTTTTGACGCAACCTCAACTTTTTTTGAAGCAACCGCAACTTTTTTGACGCAACTGATACTTTTTCCTCACTGCGAATATTTGACGCACCAAATTTTTGCGGCAGTTTTGCAAAGAAATGTTCCAATACCAAAATGCTGAATTTTGCAGCGAATCCATGCCTGGTGGAAAAATGTGCTCATCACTAAATATTTATCAAAAAGTGCAGATTAAATGATCCATACTTGATGTGACTGGACTACAGCTCCCATAATACTTTGACCTTGGCAATATGTAGCCAACCTAGACAAATCCTGTCTATGAAGATTCTCATTCATCCAGGTCATGATATACAGTATCTAGTAGAATGAAGTCTAAAACAACTGGACTTTTCTGAGTTTTTCTTGAAAACGTTTCACCACTCATCCGAGTGGCTTCTTCAGTTCAAATGACTGGTAGGGAATTCCCCGGTATTTAAACTCTTGATGGTAGTAGAGTCACAGACATCCAATCACAATGGTTCCATTGAACTTGTTCAGTTAGGTGTTAGCTGAAACTGACAGGTGTAAGAAGGTATGATCCAATCACAATGGTACCAAGATTCTCATTGATGAAGGTGTTAATCCTTCAAAGTACATGACTGGAAGTGTGAACTGTTGTGAAACTGCCGGGGTAAGGATGTCAACGCGCCATTGTATGTTGGTGACAAGCGGTGTCTCAGGCCCCCTTCTCTGTTCAGGGATGGTTTTTCCAGGTTGGCATAAATGGCCTCTTTCACACCTCTTTCAAACCATCTGTCCTCTCGGTCCAAAATATGCACGTTACTGTCCTCAAAAGAGTGACCTTTTTCTTTGAGGTGTAGATAGACCGCTGAGTCTTGCACCTGTCAGTTTCAGCTAACACCTAACTGAATAAGTTCAATGGAACCATTGTGATTGGATGTCTGTGACTCTACTACCATCAAGAGTTTAAATACTGGGGAATTCCCTACAAGTCATTTGAACTGAAGAAGCCACTCGGATGAGTGGTGAAACGTTTTCAAGAAAAACTCAGAAAAGTCCAGTTGATTTAGACTTAATTCTACTAGATACTGTATATCATGACCTGGATGAATGAGAATCTTCATAGACATATTGCTACTCAATTTGGGGAGAATACCCTAAAATTGGTACGGGAATATGAGAGGACGGCCAGAAAACTTGCGGATTACAGAAACCATCTTTGTTTTAACCTATGATGCCGATATCAGGGAATCACACCATGCAGCCTACGTCTGGGTTCTTCGGTTAAAGGTCACAGGGCCAAGGTGATCCTTCAGAAAGCCCAGAAACAACTGTTAAATGAACGGGTGAGGCAGACTAACTTCTCAATTGAGGTCCTGGTTCATAACTTTGATAATGCAAAACAGAGACTGACAGCAAAACTACCGGTGCTGACGTTGCAAAGAGTGGTTGAATTCACAGAGCGGGCGCAACTTGCACAACATGCCAAGGGCAAGGAGAGGCAAATAAACAAATTCACCAGTTTATTATCACGTACCAACAACACCCAGCGAACAGACAAATCAACAGGGAGGAAGGAAGATGAAAACAAGACATGCCAGAACATCAAGGATCTGTGGGTAAAGAATTTATCAGACAGGGAACTCACAGAACCAGAGAAGGATGTCTTAGCCAAGGGACTGAACTTTGCAGTGGCCCCACGGTATGTACCAGTGGTAGACTTCATCACAGCCACAGAATCATCCATCCACAACAATAAGATACCAGTGGATGAGGCTGAAAACATCCGGTTAAAAGTATCAGCAGCCCTAGCTAATGCTAAAGCTCCCCCTTCCAATCTAAGTCTGCAAGAGAGGAGGGCTCTGACATCACTTGCCAAGGACTCAAGTGTCACCATCCTGCCAGCAGATAAAGGAAGGTGTACAGTGGTACTGAATACATCAGACTACCATGCCAAAGTGTCCACACTGCTCAACGATTCAGACACATATGAGCAACTCAAGAGAGATCCAACAAGCAACTACAAGAAGAAGGTTATAGACTGCTTGCAGCACCTTGAGAAGGAAAAGGTCATCAGTCCAGCTTTGTACCGTCGCCTTTACCCAGGCGAAGCCACTCCATGCCTATATGGACTCCCAAAAATACACAAAGAAGGAGCCCCTTTGAGGCCAATTGTCAGCAGCATTAACTGTGTGACTTATAACATTGCTAAATACGTGGCCAACATCTTAGCCCCCTTAGTTGGAAACACAGTACACCACATTTAGAACTCCATGGACTTTGTCAAAAAAGTGAAGGAGTTAAAGCTGGAGATCGATGATACAATGGTGTCCTATGACGTAACATCTCTGTTCACATGCATACCCACTGCCGAGGCAATTGATACAGTGAGGAAACGGCTGAAACAAGACACCACCCTCAGCAGCAGAACAAAGCTGACCCCAGAACAAGTTTGTTCCTTACTGGACCTATGTCTCAATACCACTTACTTCAAGCACAAGGAAGTTTTCTATAGACAAAAACATGGCTGTGCCATGGGTTCGCCTGTGTCTCCAATTGTAGCGAACCTTTACATGGAAGAAGTGGAAAAGAAAGCCCTGGACACCTTCAAGGGAACAACACCAAGTCATTGGTTCAGATATGTGGATGACACCTGGGTCAAAATTAAAGAACGCGAGGTTCCAGCCTTCACCAAACACATAAACTCGGTGGACAAAAACATCACGTTCACAAGGGAAGATGTGAAAGACAGCAAACTGGCTTTTTTGGACTGTGCTATAGTTATCAAAGAGGGGAGGGACCTGGATATTGAAGTATACAGGAAACCCACCCACACAGACCAGTACTTGCTGTTTGATTCCCACCACCCTTTGGAACATAAACTGGGTGTAATTAGGACTCTACATCATCGGGCTGAAACTGTGGCATCCAATGCAGAGGCAAAGGAGAAAGAATATAAACATCTAAAAGGAGCTCTGAAAACTTGTGGGTACCCAGACTGGGCCTTCATCAAAACCAAATCAAAGACCAACAGAAAGACCAGACCTACAAACAGAAGGGAGGAACACAGCAGGCGAAACAACATAGTCATTCCATATGTTGCTGGAACATCAGAAAAACTTAGGAGAATTTTCAACAAACATCGCATTCCTGTGTTTTTCAAACCCAGCAACACCCTGAGACAGAAGCTGGTGCACCCGAAAGACCCAACACCCAAGCACATGAAGAGTAATGTGGTCTATGCTGTCCAGTGTAGTGAAGAGTGCTCAGACTTATACATTGGGGAGACAAAACAACCTCTCTGTAAGAGAATGGCCCAACATAGGCGGGCAAACTCCTCAGGACAAGACTCAGCGGTCTATCTACACCTCAAAGAAAAAGGTCACTCTTTTGAGGACAGTAACGTGCATATTTTGGACCGAGAGGACAGATGGTTTGAAAGAGGTGTGAAAGAGGCCATTTATGCCAACCTGGAAAAACCATCCCTGAACAGAGGAGGGGGCCTGAGACACCGTTTGTCACCAACATACAATGGCGCGTTGACATCCTTACCCCGGCAGTTTCACAACAGTTCACACTTCCAGTCATGTACTTTGAAGGATTAACACCTTCATCAATGAGAATCTTGGTACCATTGTGATTGGATCATACCTTCTTACACCTGTCAGTTTCAGCTAACACCTAACTGAACAAGTTCAATGGAACCATTGTGATTGGATGTCTGTGACTCTACTACCATCAAGAGTTTAAATACCGGGGAATTCCCTACCAGTCATTTGAACTGAAGAAGCCACTCGGATGAGTGGTGAAACGTTTTCAAGAAAAACTCAGAAAAGTCCAGTTGTTTTAGACTTAATTCTACAAGATAGACAAATCCTGGCAATTTTGGAAACTAGCACTTATATTGTAGTGTCACCCACTGACCTACAGCACTTATATTTGCCTATTTGTGTCTGTAAGTTACCCTCCCATATAGATTGTAAGCTCTACGGGGCAGGGACCTCCATCCTCTTGTGTCTTTGACTCTTATCCTATTGCAACTGTATCTTTTATTTATTTGTTTTTATTGTTATACTTTGTATTTATCTAATAACCCCCTGTTTGTATTAATGTATCCTACTGTACAGCACTGCGTACATAAGTAGCACTTTATAAATAAAGATATACATACATACATACAATTGTTTCACATTTCAGTAACCCATGGTTAGCTACACCCCTTTTGATGCACCTACGGGCTGAAAGCAATTGTTACTAGAAGCTCTAACCCATGCTTTTGCAGCAATATTTTAATGTTATTCAGCTATATGAGATATGTTTTTCAAGGAACCTATTTGGTTCCTACATTGTCTTTTAACTTCTCTTTTCCCCTACTCTTGCTTTTGCTGCTTTGATTTGTTTTTCCCTAACTAGGGTTCTCATCTTTTTTATCCTTTGTTCTTAAATCCTTTATTGGTCTGTCTTACCCTTCTGTCATACTCTCCCTTCTCTTGACCGTTACTTTATCTTTTAACCTTTCTTCAGGTAAATAACACCAATTTTTTGTGTTCTGCGGTCCAGCCATGGTAACCTTCTTTGGAATATTCTTGATGTACTGATCTGGATAACAGCCACCCATGATCTATGAAGATTTACATTCACCAATATCATGATATACATCATCTAGTAATATGTCTAAAGTAAGATGACCTGATGCGTGATCTTGACCGTTTCACCAGTTATTGGTTTAGACTCACCACTAATAGCTATCGAGGCCTATTAATTTGCTCACACAGCCTACACATATACAACATAACTAAGGTCCTTGATTATTTATTCTTTGTCCCTCCTTGCCTGCCCCCAAGCCCTATTTCCCTATCTACACTGGATCGTTGACAGAGCACATTTTGCCTTGCCACATTTGATATATGTTCATTAAAGACTAGTTAAAGAACATAGGTGCTAAACTGCACCACTGACATTTTCCATATCAACCAAGTCTCTGTTTTTGTCATGCTACTTCATGTTAGAAAATGAAAGCAAAGATCTAATTGGTTGATATGGGTTCATTTTAGCAGTAATCCAGCCCGTTATGCTGCCCAGTATTTCAGAATGAAAAGCTATACATTAAACTCATGAAAAAAAAACTAAGGGGCTGATTCATCAAAGTACAAGTTTGAATCCCAAAATGGGAAAAATTCGGATTAAATACGATAATTTATGATGATCGCAAATATCACGAAAATGCTTACAAAAAATTGCATTGGCAATCTGAAAATCCCGAAATTTTTGTGTCCGAACTATTGCAAACGGCGGGAAAACCTTTCTGACTTTGATCCTTCTGTGCATGATTTTGGAAGCCTCCCATAGGGCTCAATGGCACTCTGCAGCTCCAACCCGGCCCAAGGAAAGCCTCCCATAGGGCTCAATGGCACTCTGCAGCTCCAACCCAGCCCAAGGAAAGTCTCCCATAGGGCTCAATGGCACTCTGCAGCTCCAACCCGGCCCAAGGAAAGTCTCCCATAGGGCTCAATGGCACTCTGCAGCTCCAACCCAGCCCAAGGAAAGTCTCCCATAGGGCTCAATGGCACTCTGCAGCTCCAACCCGGCCCAAGGAAAGTCTCCAATAGGGCTCAATGGCACTCTGCAGCTCCAACCCGGCCCAAGGAAAGTCTCCCATAGGGCTCAATGGCACTCTGCAGCTCCAACTCGGCCCAAGGAAAGTCTCCCATAGGGCTCAATGGCACTCTGCAGCTCCAACCCGGCCCAAGGAAAGTCTCCCATAGGGCTCAATAGCACTCTGCAGCTCCAACCCGGCCCAAGGAAAGTCTCCCATAGGGCTCAATGGCACTCTGCAGCTCCAACCCGGCCCAAGGAAAGTCTCCCATAGGGCTCAATGGCACTCTGCAGCTCCAACCTGGCCCAAGGAAAGTCTCCCATAGGGCTCAATGGCACTCTGCAGCTCCAACCCGGCCCAAGGAAAGTCTCCCATAGGGCTCAATGGCACTCTGCAGCTCCAACCCGGCCCAAGGAAAGTCTCCCATAGGGCTCAATGGCACTCTGCAGCTCCAACCTGGCCCAAGGAAAATCACCATACTGAAGCTTGAATGAATCCGAAACTTTCGTACTCGGCGCGACGATACGATTTTGTCGCACAAATTTTGTCACAAAGTACGAAGGTACGAAAAAGTTGCGCAAAGGTACAAAAAAGTCTCAGAAAATATGCACAGTATGAACAAATACGATTTTTTTGTATTTTGTACTTGTCGCACTTTAATAAATCAGCCCCTAAAGGTCTAATCAATTATATATTTTCTCAAGTACCCCTGTTATTTAAGGGCTTATCATTATTAGCTCTTGCGTAATCTATGTTGCATGAGTGATGCTACCAGATTTGCTATCCACTATTATTCCTATATTTGTTCTTTATCTGATCTCCATTCATTTAATTTATACAGCAGATATCAGGCTGGATACACTTAATAGATGCATAAAAATTTATCTGCAATGAACTTCACCTGTGATGCTGTCAAAATATTTCTGCAGTGAGCAAAAGTCCTGGTCTGATGTAATAACCTTGCATAACTTACTGTCAGGAGAAACTACAGACACATTGCATGCATCTAGCCCATCTCCAAGGTCGTAGATGAAACAACTCTATAGGACAAGGCCAAATAAGGATCTCTGTGTGATTCCCTTTCAACTTTAGCTCTATCTGGATATGTTGTTTTGAAAACAACTTGTTGTTTGGCTTCACTCATGCTATTTTCTACCAGTGTATAGGAATTTACTTATTCTTTGTGCCATAAATGAATGTGCCAATGTGCCAATGTGCCATACACTAATATGTTATATTCGATTTGGCAAATTTCTAAAATATTTCATCAGCACTGAATCCCTTTTCTCAATGGTGATGTTAATCAGTTTCATTTGAACAAAACAGAACCTCATTAGACCATGCTAATTATATAACTGGCTTAATTTCGGTTGTGTGTTCCTGGACAGAACTGCAGTTAATGACATCTTGGTCTTCGCTCAGTCTACATTCATTCTACACTCCTTTACACCTCTATTCAGTATTATTGTACTGGATGCCCTACAACTTTAGCTAACATATGATAGAATACTGTGAGGTTTGATATAATATCTTATATTCTCATATCGATATAAGTATATATTCATACATGCGTGTACTTTGGTAACTTTGATATACTTTGATGCTCAGCACATCAGGTTCCATTTTAGAAATGTATCTCCATTTTGTAACTGCAAACAGCAAGGCTTGAACATCCCATAATAGTTGTTCTTCCCAAATAGTACCCTTGCACAGCTTGCACCTTGTGAAATTTACGGTTTGAAAAACGGTTTGAAAAACTTAATCTTATCTGTGCACTGACGTATCTTTTTGTCCTCCTTAAATTCCTGTCCTGCACCTGCCATCCTTGAAGGCCCTCCTTGAAGCTTATGAGATCCTATTCTATTTTTTTATAATAAATTCCTTTGTATCTGCACGTACACCAAAAGTATAAAAGCTATGAGCACGTAAGAATAAACTGAACAAGTTTGAACTTCCATTGTGGTTGCATCCTTCTTGTTCCCGTAATTACGTCTTTGTCCGGGCAGGAGAGCTCCTTTATATCCCTATACTTAGTTTGCGGTCAGGAACCCTAACAGAATACCAACAAAAGTACTTATTTATTGGTATTTTTATGTTGATATTCTTCTACATCAGAGAACCCCAACCAGTGGCTCATGAGTAACATGTTGCTCCCCAACCCCTTTGATGTTGCTGCCAGTGGCCTCAAAGTAGGTGCCATTTTTACATTTCTGGCTTGGAGACAAGTTTTATAAACACAGAGACACAGTTTTACCCCAAGCAGAGCCTCCTGTAGGCAAGCAGTCACATGGGGCTACCAAATAGCCAATCACAACCCTTATTTGGCATCCTCAGGCCTCAGGGAACTTTTTTCATGCATGTGTGGCTCACCAACACTTCCTATATCTGAGTGTGGCTCACAAGTAGTGATGAGCGAATTTTTTCTCAGGCATGGATCTGAAACCTCTCAAGAAGCCTCCTATAGTCTTATGGAATCTATTATATGTTATTTACCCCAGATTCAAGTACAAGAGTATCCCTTAGTGGTCATTAGTGGAGCACTGGCATCTGGATCCTGGCTGCTCTTCTTAAGTTCCTTAACTTTTGTTCCCTACCAGTCATTTGAACTGAAGAAGCTGCTCGGATGAGTAGTGAAACGTCTTCAAGAAAAACTCAGAAAAGTCCAGTTGTTTTAGACTTAATTCTACTAGATATTGTATATCATGACCTGGATGAATGAGAATCTTCATAGACCAATTAAAGTATCTTCACAGCATTCACAACCTCTGTGAGTTGTCGGTTGTCACCACCAATCCAAGAACTCTTGACACGTCTTATGCATCAAACAGTCCAGAAAGACATGGCCACTAGTGATGGGCAAAATGTTTCACCAAGCATGCATTCGCGGATGAAAAAATTTGCCGTGGATAAAAAAATTCGCCACACGTCCAAAAACTTGTGGCCTGCATTAAAAGAATAGTCGCGGGCGTTAAAAGAATAGCCGTGCAAAAGAATAGCCACGGGCGACAATTTTTGCTGTTTTGCAAATCTTTTGAAAGATTTGCTAATTTTTCTGCGAAGCGAAACGGGACAGATTCGCTCATCACTAATGGCCGCGTTAACCTATAATCGAACTTACCAAATCACAACAGAAACTCGTCAACCATGTACTAACTGCAGTCACCCATTTTTTGATGCGATTGCGCCCTTTTTTGACGCGCCCACTTTGATGCGCGATAAAAAATTCCACAGTAAATTTTCACTGAAGTCTTGCAAAACAATTCGCCAATGGCGAAATGCAGAAATTCGCTGCAAATCCATGCCTGCCGAAAAAATTTGCTCATCACTTTTCATATGCTGAGGGCTTCCCATACCAGTCAGTTGGACTGAAGAAGCTGCTCGGATGAGTAGTGAAAGGCATGGTCGGACTGGGCTGCCGGGACACCAGGAAAAATCCCAGTGGGCCCCAGCTCTAGTGGGCCCCGGCGGGTCAGACCCAAACCTTGCCGGCGCTTCCCCTGTTCGACTGTTCCTCCCCTGGCGCATTAAATTTATGCGCTGTGGGGAGGACGTCAGGTGGGGGGCCCTTCAGGGCCCCTGGGTCAGGAGCCCCGGTGGGCCCTTAACCCCCGAGTCCGACCCTGGTGAAAGGTCTTCAATGATTACTCAACAAGTCCAGTTGCTCTACATTTACTTATACTAGATATACCATGGCCTGGATGAATGGAAACCTTCATAGTGAGTTTGCTGCTACATTTAGGAGCCTCTGATATGTTCTTTCTTTCACCGACTTTTCTATTATTCTATTAAACTGTCATTGCAGGAGTTTATCCCTCTCCAAGCTATTTTTATATGTTTTCAAACTTCTTGAATATGTTATGCTAAACGGAGGTGAATATCTGTAGAAATAAAAATGAATTCACATTATACAAAGCTCCCTGATTTGCACGGAATAGCGAATGTGATGAACAGACTTATCCCTCATTAATTGCTAAAAGTTCGTTTTCCTGCGTTACTGCGGCTATAAAGAAATAATGAAAGAAATATTTCAGAAACCAATAAAAGTCGTTTTTTGATGATAAAGAGTTGATGAGCCGTCTTAATTGTTCGATCATTTAAGGCTTTCTTTTTTTTAATGCTACTAAATAAGAACTGAACCAAAAATTGTAGCCCAGTCCCAGCCCCTTATTTAAAGGGGGTCTTGAATGTGCCTAAATCTTTATATTTAAGTAGTGGTATGGGACCCATTATCGAAAATGCTCAGGACCTGGGGCTTGCCGGATAAGGGGTCTTTCTGTAGTTTGGATCTCAATAACTTAAATCCACTAAAACATCATTAAAACATCAATTAAACCCAATGGACTGTTCTGCCCCCAATAAGGGGTAATTATATCTTAGTTGGGATCAAGTACAGGTACTGTTTTATTATTACAGAGAAAAGGGAATCATTTAACCATTAAACCCAATAGGGCTGTTCTGCCCCAATAAGGGGTAATTATATCCTAGTTGGGATGAAGTACAAGGTACTGTTTTATTATTACAGAGAAAAGGGAATCATTTAACCATTAAACCCAATAGGGCTGTTCTGCCCCAATAAGGGGTAATTATATCTTAGTTGGGATGAAGTACAGGTACTGTTTTATTATTACAGAGAAAAGGGAATCATTTAACCATGAAATAAACCCAATAGGGCTGTTCTGCCCCAATAAGGGGTAATTATATCTTAGTTGGGATCAAGTACAGGTACTGTTTTATTATTACAGAGAAAAGGGAATCATTTAACCATGAAATAAACCAATAGGGCTGTTCTGCCCCCAATAAGGGTAATTATATCTTAGTTGGGATCAAGTACAGGTACTGTTTTATTATTACAGAGAAAAGGGAATCATTTAACCATGAAATAAACCCAATAGGGCTGTTCTGCCCCAATAAGGGGTAATTATATCTTAGTTGGGATCAAGTACAGGTACTGTTTTATTATTACAGAGAAAAGGGAATCATTTAACCATTAAATAAACCCAATAGGGCTGTTCTGCCCCCAATAAGGGGTAATTATATCTTAGTTGGGATCAAGTACAGGTACTGTTTTATTATTACAGAGAAAAGGGAATCATTTAACCATGAAATAAACCCAATAGGGCTGTTCTGCCCCAATAAGGGGTAATTATATCTTAGTTGGGATCAAGTACAGGTACTGTTTTATTATTACAGAGAAAAGGGAATCATTTAACCATGAAATAAACCCAATAGGGCTGTTCTGCCCCCAATAAGGGGTAATTATATCTTAGTTGGGATCAAGTACAGGTACTGTTTTATTATTACAGAGAAAAGGGAATCATTTAACCATGAAATAAACCCAATAGGGCTGTTCTGCCCCCAATAAGGGGTAATTATATCTTAGTTGGGATCAAGTACAGGTACTGTTTTATTATTACAGAGAAAAGGGAATCATTTAACCATGAAATAAACCCAATAGGGCTGTTCTGCCCCAATAAGGGGTAATTATATCTTAGTTGGGATCAAGTACAGGTACTGTTTTATTATTACAAAGAAAAGGAATAAGGGGTTTCTGGATAACAGGTCCGATACCTGTATATGTATTATTTGAAATTTCTCAAAGCCAAATATAAATAATCCAAAGGACCTTATATCGTAAAAGTTTTTCTTACAATGAACCTGTTGAGTGTAACATGTTCTGACTGATTTCACTTGAATACAATTTTCTTTCCTCCAGTTAAATAGCGCTATCATGCAGTGAAGACAGTGATGCTTTCTTGCCATAAGCAGATCTATAAATAATTTATTGTCTATTCACTTATGGATCAAGCCAGGAGCAATTCTCACAGTTTGGGTGTCGATCATGGTCTTAATTACCAGACTAAAGTTGAAGTTTATAGAGGCATCATAGGCATTTTCGAGATAAGCTGTTTTTCTATAGTAAAATCTGCTTTTATGATTCAACTTCATTTTAGTAATGAAATATGTGTTTGTTGATGCAAAGTATCCATATATACATAAGTCATAATATTTCCATTTAAGACAGTCCTATAGTAATATCCTATTATCCCTTTGAAGTCATAATTATTAATAGCGAGAACTGGTTGGCATAATATGTTACCGTTTATGAGACATAGATTTATATAGGGTAATGCAGCACCTTGACTTGATCTTACTTGATATGAAACAGGTAATCTTGTTGATGAATGTATGTAGTTGAGAATTTCCATATGAAAACAGGCAGCACAGAGCATTAGCAACAGTAAGCAGTAGTATTCACTCATGTTTTTCAGCTCCAGTTCCCAAGACAAGTCTACACATGGTTTGAATCCTTCTCTTCTCCTTGTTGGATCATCTGATTGCTCTACTAGGTACATTACGTCTTTGAGTGGGATTCTTGTGTGATCTAGCTTTTCCCTTGTCATTCCTATTCCAGGGTCTTCTCTTTACTGGGGCTCTCCTTGCCTTAGGTTTCCAAGTTGATAAGATCATGATTGGCGTCCAAAGATGCCAAAATAACTACCATATCTTTCATACACTAGGGAGATACCCTATCTTTCATTATAAATGCCTATACCTGGATTGGGATTGGTATCACCGCATCCCTCAAACTCACAGAGCATAAGCAACAGTAAGCAGTAGTATTCACTAATGTTTCTCAGCTCCAGTTCCCATGGCAGGTCTTCTCAGGGTTGAATCCTTCTTCTCTTCTTGTTGGATCCTCTGACTGCTCTACTAGGTACAGTAGTTTGTCTTTGAGTGGGACACTTGTATGATCTACCTTGCCACTTGCAATAAACTAAGGAAATACCACTATGCCCCTTGGAATTCCCTATCCTTCATTGGAAATACCCATACTTGGATTGGTATCACCGCATTCCTCAAACTCATCCTTGACTTATCCCAAATATATTTAGAGATTCAAGCCAATTTTCCAGTCCTAATAATTCCAGATATTGCTGCATTATCTCAGTGTCATCTAAAATTATTGTGTAGATAGACTGTGGAGATTTTCCTTGGCTAAAATACACTGCAACTGAACTTCAGAACTTCAAAATATAGTTCTGTTTAGTTTTTTAAAAAAAAAAATTTGGTGTGTAGGCACAAACTCAATAGTAAGAAATCCAAGTCCGGCTTGGGACTCCTCCAGTTACATGGGAGTAGGAGAAACAATAGGTTAGCTGAAAGCAGTTCTAATGAGTAGCGCTGGCTCCTTCTGAAAGATCAGACTCAGCGCTACACATTGGAACTGCTTTCAGCTAACCTATTGTTTCTCCTACTCCCATGTAACTGGAGGAGTCCCAAGCCAGACTTGGATTTCTTACTATTGAGTGCTATTCTTATACCTACTGGGAGCTGCTATCTTGCTCCCTTCCCATTGTTCTGCTGATTGGCTGCTGAGGGTGAGGGGGGGATATCACTCCAACTTGCAGCGCAGCAGTAAAGTGTGCCTGAGTCTGAGCTTTCAGAAGGAGCCGGCGCTACACATTAGAACTGCTTTCAGCTAACCTATAGTTTCTCCTACTCCCATGTAACTGGAGGAGTCCCAAGCCAGACTTGGATTTCTTACTATTGAGTGCTATTCTGATACCTACTGGGAGCTGCTATCTTGCTCCCTTCTCATTGTTCTGCTGATTGGCTGCTGAGGGTGAGGGGGGGATATCACTCCAACTTGCAGCGCAGCAGTAAAGTGTGCCTGAGTCTGAGCTTTCAGAAGGTGCCAGCACTACACATTAGAACTGCTTTCAGCTAACCTATTGTTTCTCCTACTCCCATGTAACTGGAGGAGTCCCAAGCCAGACTTGGATTTCTTACTATTGAGTGCTATTCTGATACCTACTGGGAGCTGCTATCTTGCTCCCTTCCCATTGTTCTGCTGATCGGCTGCTGGGGGGGAGGGAGGGATATCACTCCAACTTGCAACGCAGCAGTAAAGTGTGAGTGAAGTTTATCAGAGCAAAGGTCACATGGCTGTGGCACCCTGGGAAATAAAGAATATGGCTAGCCCCATGGGGAAAACAGATTACAAGGGTTGTAGGATTCAGCTGGAGAAGCTCTATTAACTAATGTGTTTTTAAAGTTCCTCGTCAGTCTTCTATTAAACATTAATTCTGAAAAAAACATGTGCTTTTTATGCATCATGTTACGCGAAACCCCCTTCCTCTAATTGCCCTTCACGTGTTTTATATTCACATAACTACTTGCTACATAATCAGTTAGATTTATAATTCCATTATACGTCATTTTAATACAACAGCTCATCGCCTACTAACATGCTCATAGGGTTACAATGAAACGGAAAAGATTTTTTTGTTTGTCTTCAAACATGTATATTCATTTTCCACTTCTTATAGATTTATAAGTAACATTTCCTAATGGCTTTTCTACTGTGCGACAGCGGGTATAAATCAGTTTCGGAGCATAGCAATCCGCTCGCTGTAATGAACAGGTACAAGGGCAACGTGAGCAATCTCCATCAGCTATTGTAAGCCTGGCATTTAGGAACCCAAAAGTGTTAATTCTAGGAATACATTTTTGGCAGGTCAGCCTAAACGGTACAAAAGATTAGTTGAAATGTATAATATTTACCCAAAATGACGGTTAAGAACAGCAATTTTGATTCAATGTGATTTTTATGAAAGTGCATGCAAACTCAGTTGCTCTGTTCTTAATATTATATTCCTTTTACTGAACAGAACTTTTTCAGTGAAGAAAAATAATTTTTTCTGCATTTTCTCTTTATGTTTTTGAATTACAATGCATACATGAAATAATCACCTTTGATATGGGCCTCTACTAAGGGGCCCATTTATCAAAGTACGATCGGGTCTGAATACAAGAAAAACATATTTTTTACTAAGTCTCCGTACCTTGTGTATTTTCACTGATTTTCCATTAATTTGCGAGACTTTTTTGTACTGTGCATTAAAAATTACACAACTAAATCGTATTGTCGCGCAGAGTAGGAAAGTTTTGGATTAATTCAAGCTTCAGTATGGTGACTTTCCTTGGGCCAGGTTGGAGCTGTAGAGTGCCATTGAGCCCTATGAGAGACTTTCCTTGGGCCGGGTTGGAGCTGCAGAGTGCCATTGAGCCCTATGAGAGACTTTCCTTGGGCCTGGTTGGAGCTGCAGAGTGCCATTGAGCCCTATAGGAGACTTTCCTTGGGCCGGGTTGGAGCTGCAGAGTGCCATTGAGCCCTATGGGAGACTTTCCTTGGGCCGGGTTGGAGCTGCAGAGTGCCATTGAGCCCTATGAGAGACTTTCCTTGGGCCTGGTTGGAGCTGCAGAGTGCCATTGAGCCCTATGGGAGACTTTCCTTGGGCCGGGTTGGAGCTGCAGAGTGCCATTGAGCCCTATGGGAGACTTTCCTTGGGCCGGGTTGGAGCTGCAGAGTGCCATTGAGCCCTATGGGAGACTTTCCTTGGGCCGGGTTGGAGCTGCAGAGTGCCATTGAGCCCTATGGGAGACTTTCCTTGGGCCAGGTTGGAGCTGCAGAGTGCCATTGAGCCCTATGGGAGGCTTTCCTTGGGCCGGGTTGGAGCTGCAGAGTGCCATTGAGCCCTATGGGAGACTTTCCTTGGGCCAGGTTGGAGCTGCAGAGTGCCATTGAGCCCTATGGGAGGCTTCCCTTGGGCCGGGTTGGAGCTGCAGAGTGCCATTGAGCCCTATGGGAGACTTTCCTTGGGCCGGGTTGGAGCTGCAGAGTGCCATTGAGCCCTATGGGAGACTTTCCTTGGGCCAGGTTGGAGCTGCAGAGTGCCATTGAGCCCTATGGGAGACTTTCCTTGGGCCGGGTTTTAGCTGCAGAGTGCCATTGAGCCCTATGGGAGACTTCCCTTGGGCCGGGTTGGAGCTGCAGAGTGCCATTGAGCCCTATGGGAGACTTTCTTTGGGCCGGGTTGGAGCTGCAGAGTGCCATTGAGCCCTATGGGAGACTTTCCTTGGGCCGGGTTGGAGCTGCAGAGTGCCATTGAGCCCTATGGGAGACTTTCCTTGGGCCAGGTTAGAGCTGCAGAGTGCCATTGAGCCCTATGGGAGACTTTCCTTGGGCCGGGTTGGAGCTGCAGAGTGCCATTGAGCCCTATGGGAGACTTTCTTTGGGCCGGGTTGGAGCTGCAGAGTGCCATTGAGCCCTATGGGAGACTTTCCTTGGGCCGGGTTGGAGCTGCAGAGTGCCATTGAGCCCTATGGGAGACTTTCCTTGGGCCGGGTTGGAGCTGCAGAGTACCATTGAGCCCTATGGGAGACTTTCCTTGGGCCAGGTTGGAGCTGCAGAGTGCCATTGAGCCCTATGGGAGGCTTTCCTTGGGCCGGGTTGGAGCTGCAGAGTGCCATTGAGCCCTATGGGAGACTTTCCTTGGCCAGGTTGGAGCTGCAGAGTGCCATTGAGCCCTATGGGAGACTTTCCTTGGCCGGGTTGGAGCTGCAGAGTGCCATTGAGCCCTATGGGAGACTTTCCTTGGGCCAGGTTGGAGCTGCAGAGTGCCATTGAGCCCTATGGGAGACTTTCCTTGGGCCGGGTTTTAGCTGCAGAGTGCCATTGAGCCCTATGGGAGACTTCCCTTGGGCCGGGTTGGAGCTGCAGAGTGCCATTGAGCCCTATGGGAGACTTCCCTTGGGCCGGGTTGGAGCTGCAGAGTGCCATTGAGCCCTATGGGAGACTTTCCTTGGGCCAGGTTGGAGCTGCAGAGTGCCATTGAGCCCTATGGGAGACTTTCCTTGGGCCGGGTTGGAGCTGCAGAGTGCCATTGAGCCCTATGGGAGACTTTCCTTGGGCCAGGTTGGAGCTGCAGAGTGCCATTGAGCCCTATGGGAGACTTCCCTTGGGCCGGGTTGGAGCTGCAGAGTGCCATTGAGCCCTATGGGAGACTTTCCTTGGGCCGGGTTGGAGCTGCAGAGTGCCATTTAGCCCTATGGGAGACTTTCCTTGGGCCGGGTTGGAGCTGCAGAGTGCCATTGAGCCCTATGGGAGGCTTTCCTTGGGCCGGGTTGGAGCTGCAGAGTGCCATTGAGCCCTATGGGAGACTTTCCTTGGGCCGGGTTGGAGCTGCAGAGTGCCATTGAGCCCTATGGGAGACTTTCCTTGGGCCGGGTTGGAGCTGCAGAGTGCCATTGAGCCCTATGTGAGGTTTCCAAATTCTTTTTTTGTTCCAAAATACAATATTGTTGTGGTAAAAAAAAAACACAATTTTTCACGATTTATCATGTGACAAAACAGAACAAATCCGAAAGATCTGAAACCTGTCAAGATCATATAGAAGTCCGTGGGAGGTATCCCTTTTACAACTGGAAGATCTTTCTTTGCTTTGTGGTTTTAGAGGTTTTTGGGGGGTTTTGACATTGTCAGTGTCATTTGCACGACAATACAAAAAGTTTTAATTAGTCAGACAGTTACCAATAAGAGCAAATACAGAGTTTGTAAGCTAATGCTATTTAGCAGAACTTTTTTTTATTTATTGTGGAGATTAGGATAAATGTTTTGTCAAACCAGATACTACTTAGAATCGGTTAATTTCAGAATGGATTTTCCTGCCACTTACGTTGCTAGGTTTTCATTAAACTTGGTACCTTTCCTAATGAGGTCTCAACCAACATCAGCTAGCCACTGTTCCGTTAAATGAGCCCAAATGTTGTTTAGATGCTTCTCTGGAATGCAGATTGTCTAGGGAAGCCAAGCCTTTCGCTTGTGCATTGGAATGAATGGAACGCGTATAACACACATTCAGACAAGCCTACAGATCAGGCAACGGTGAGGACTAGGGATTCTTTAGCAAATCTTTCAATGTTCTTTCTGAAAAAAGTTGCACTTAAACTTTACATTCATTTTTAGTATATAATAAAATTGTGTGTTCTGAGCAACTTTTTAACTGGTCTAAATTTATTTGAATTATTTGCCTTTCATCATTTTTGTTTTTTTTCCAGCTTCCAGTTTAAAATGATATCATGTTGTCTGGTAGAGATGTAGCGAACTGTTCGCCGGAGAACTAATTCGCGCGAACATCGGGTGTTCGCAAGTCCGCAAATTCGCGAACTTTTCGTGATGTTCGCAATTTGGGTTCGCCGGCACCGAAAAAATCGCAAAACTTACGATAACGTTACGAATGCTCCGAAAAAGTCGCAAAACTTACGATAACGTTACGACTGCTCCGAAAAAGTCGCAAAACTTACGATAACGTTACGAATGCTCCGAAAAAGTCGCAAAACTTCCGATAACGTTACGAATGCTCCGAAAAAGTCGCAAAACTTACAATAACGTTACGAATGCTCCGAAAAAGTCGCAAAACTTACGATAACGGTACGACTGCTCCGAAAAAGTCGCAAAACTTACGATAACGTTACGAATGCTCCGAAAAAGTCGCAAAACTTACGATAACGTTACGAATGCTCCGAAAAAGTCGCAAAACTTACGATAACGTTACGAATGCTCCGAAAAAGTCGCAAAACTTACGATAACTTTACGAAAGCGCCGGAAATTACGAAAAAGTCGCAAAATTACCGATCATTTCGAAAAACGGCGTGTGTCAATTTTTCAGAGAAGTTTTTGCCCTTGATCCCCCTCCTGCATGCCACTGTCCAGGTCGTGGCACCCTTTAAACAACTTTAAAATCAGTTTTCTGGCCAGAAATGGCTTTTCTAGGTTTTAAAGTTCGCCTTCCCATTGAAGTCTATGGGTTTCGCAAAGTTCGCGAATATTCGCAATTTTCGGCGGAAGTTCGCGAACAGGTTCGCGAACTTTTTTTTTGAGGTTCGCTACATCCCTATTGTCTGGGTCATTGACCCGAGTAACCAAAAATGTGTTGCTATGTGCGGCTCCAACTTTATAGGCTTGTTTATCGATTTTTGAATTTGTGAATTTGAGTTTGTTTTCCTCAATTAATTAAACTCACATATTAAATTCTCACTTTTTTATTAATGTGATAAACTCTGTATACTTACTTTTTTGAATTTACAAACTCAAACAATACTTATAAACTTGAACATTCTCCCTCTGACTTCTATATAAACTCGCAAGCTTTTAGATGATGAAGTTCTGTATTTGAGTTTTTGTGGTGTTTGCACTAAATAATGTTTTTGAATCATAACTCATAACTGCAAAAAACCTCAAGTCGAAAAAAAAAAATCAAACTTGATCGTTGATAAATCACCCCTTAATGTCAATGCAATTTTTCTGAATATTTGTTATCTCGTATTCATTTCTGAGTCTGTCGTTCAAACTAAAGCCTGGTTGCTAGTAGTGATGAGCAAATTTTTTTGGCAGATACGGATTCACAGCAAATTTCCACATTTTGCCATTGGCGAATTGTTTCACAAACTTCGATGAAAATTTGTGCCAAAAAAAATGTTGCGTCACGTAAAATTGGGTGGTCCCACATCAAAATAGGCACGGTTGCATCAAATGTCACGCAACTCCCACGGTTTGTGAAATTTTTGCCATTTCACAGAAAAATTTCTGAGAATTTTCCAGTGAAGCGGAAACAGGACAGATTCACTTATCACTAGTTGCTTGAAGTGATGAGCAAATTTTTTCACCAGGCATGGATTCGCAGAGAATTTCCTCATTTCGCCATTGGTGAATTGTTTCATGAAACTTAAGAGAAAATCTGCTGCAAAAAAATTTATCTCGTGTAAAAAAAAAAATTGCAGTCATGGCAAAATGGGCGCAGTCGCATAAAAAAAAATGTACAACAAAAATTCAAGCGACAATCGTGTTTTGCGGATTTTTCTCTGTTTCCCAAATTTTCCTATCGTTTCACAAATTTTGCGGTGAAGCAAAACTGAATAGATTCATTCATCACTAGTTGCTAGGTTAAATTGGCCATTACACTGTTTTCTATGTTCCTGTGCTTAAGCAGTTGTACTGATTTCCACTCCAAGTTTTGGCGATGTACCTATAATGTACATACCAGGTGTGAAACGCATCAGGCATTTTTTCGCAAACCGTATAACAAAATTCATAGCAAAAAATTCGCTGTGTGTCCAAAAATTGTCACCTGTGTCAAAAGAATTGTTGTGTGTCAAAGAGAATTGTCGAGCGTCAATAAGAATTGTTGCGCATCAATAAGAATTGTTGCGCGTCAAAGATATTGTCACGTGTTGAAAGAAATGACTCTCGTGTCAAAAAGAATTGTCTCTCGAGTCAAAAGAATTGTCTCTCATCAAAAGAAATATCTCTCGAGTCAAAAAGAATTGTTTCTCTCATCAAAAGAATTCTCTCTCTCATCTAAAGAATTGTCTCTCGAGTAAAAAAAGAAAAGAATTGTCTCTCGAGTCAAAAAGAATTGTTTCTCTCATCAAAAGAATTGTCTCTCGAGTCAAAAAAGAAAAGAATTGTCTCTCGAGTCAAAAGAATTGTCTCTCGAGTCAAAAAAGAAAAGAATTGTCTCTCTCATCAAAAGAATTGTCTCTCTAGTCAAAAAGAATTGTTTCTCCCATCAAAAGAATTGTCTCTCGAGTCAAAAAGAATTGTTTCTCTCATCGAAAGAATTGTCTCTCGAGTCAAAAAAGAAAAGAATTGTCTCTCGAGTCAAAAGAATTGTCTCTCGAGTCAAAAATAATTGTTTCTCTCATCAAAAGAATTGTCTCTCGAGTCAAAAAAGAAAAGAATTGTCTCTCGAGTCAAAAAAGAAAAGAATTGTCTCTCGAGTCAAAAGAATTGTCTCTCTAGTCAAAAAGAATTGTTTCTCTCATCAAAAGAATTCTCTCTCTCATCAAAAGAATTGTCTCTCGAGTCAAAAAGAAAAGAATTGTCTCTCTCATCAAAAGAATTGTCTCTCGAGTCAAAAAAGAAAAGAATTGTTTCTCTCATCAAAAGAATTGTCTCTCGAGTCAAAAAAGAAAAGAATTGTCTCTCGAGTCAAAAAAGAAAAGAATTGTCTCTCGAGTCAAAAGAATTGTCTCTCTAGTCAAAAAGAATTGTTTCTCTCATCAAAAGAATTCTCTCTCTCATCAAAAGAATTGTCTCTCGAGTCAAAAAAGAAAAGAATTGTCTCTCTCATCAAAAGAATTGTCTCTCGAGTCAAAAAAGAAAAGAATTGTTTCTCTCATCAAAAGAATTGTCTCTCGAATCAAAAAAGAAAAGAATTGTCTCTCTCATCAAAAAGAATTGTTTCTCCCATCAAAAGAATTGTCTCTCGAGTCAAAAAGAATTGTTTCTCCCATCAAAAGAATTGTCTCTCGAGTCAAAAAAGAAAAGAATTGTCTCTCTCATCAAAAGAATTGTCTCTCGAGTCAAAAAGAATTGTTTCTCTCATCGAAAGAATTGTCTCTCGAGTCAAAAGAATTGTCTCTCGAGTCAAAAGAATTGTCTCTCGAGTCAAAAAGAATTGTTTCTCTCATCAAAAGAATTGTCTCTCGAGTCAAAAAAGAAAAGAATTGTCTCTCGAGTCAAAAGAATTGTCTCTTGAGTCAAAAAAGAAAAGAATTGTCTCTCGAGTTAAAAGAATTGTCTCTCTAGTCAAAAAGAATTGTTTCTCCCATCAAAAGAATTGTCTCTCGAGTCAAAAAGAATTTTCTCTCATCGAAAGAATTGTCTCTCGAGTCAAAAAAGAATTGTCTCTCGAGTCAAAAGAATTGACTCTCGAGTCAAAAAGAATTGTTTCTCTCATCAAAAGAATTGTCTCTCACATCAAAAGAATTGTCTCTCGAGTCAAAAAAGAAAAGAATTGTCTCTCGAGTCAAAAGAATTGTCTCTCGAGTCAAAAAAGAAAAGAATTGTCTCTCTCATCAAAAGAATTGTCTCTCTAGTCAAAAAGAATTGTTTCTCTCATCAAAAGAATTCTCTCACTCATCAAAAGAATTGTCTCTCGAGTCAAAAAAGAAAAGAATTGTCTCTCTCATCAAAAGAATTGTCTCTCGAGTCAAAAAAGAAAAGAATTGTTTCTCTCATCAAAAGAATTGTCTCTCGAATCAAAAAATAAAAGAATTGTCTCTCTCATCAAAAAGAATTGTTTCTCCCATCAAAAGAATTGTCTCTCTCATCAAAAAGAATTGTTTTTCCCATCAAAAGAATAGTCTCTCGAGTCAAAAAAGAAAAGAATTGTCTCTCTCATCAAAAGAATTGTCTCTCGAGTCAAAAAGAATTGTTTCTCTCATCAAAAGAATTGTCTCTCGAGTCAAAATAATTGTTGCGCATTAAATGTATTCTCATGTGACATACTGTTGTGTGTCAATTTTTTTGATGCGTGACATTTTACCCAAACCACAAATCAAAAGATTCAAAAAAATTTCAGCAAAGCGAAACAGGACAGATTTGCTCATCACTAATGTACATGATAAAGTTTATGTAACATGCCATCGCTATTACTGTCCCAAAGAATATAATCATTCCGGTGGTTGAATTCTGCCACTTACATTTCAAGTATTAGCAAGCTGCATTTGTTAGATGTTACCTTTCATTTATCAACTGATCTGCCGTTACAATAAGCAAATATTTTGTAATCATCTCAACTGTTCGAAATATAAAAGCAAGAAGGCAAATTCACACGAAAGAGGTCAACTACTCATTAAATAGACAGACCGTTGTTGCATTGCTTACAATAATTTGACCCAATCCTGATTGTGTTAGCTCTCGAGCGGAGAAATTTTCACTCTGATTATTTGTCCAAAATAATGTATTCAGAATGCAAACATTGTGTTACATTTCACCTTCCAACCCAATAAAAAAATAAGAAATAATAATAATAATAATAATAACTGAAGACTTCCATAGTAATTGAAAGGCAAAGGTATCATTGAGGGCTCATATGCCTGTGTATTTTTCAATGAGACAATGACACAGGGCAATTATACCCTTGATATTCTGTAACAGCAATGAAAATATCAAGTACATCGCCAGTCTTTCCTTTTTTATCACAGTCCATTTGGCACCCAAGCTTATTCCCTAAAATAAAACATTTTGGGCCCGATTCACTAAAGTCCGAAATAAGGAGTGCTATTTATAGCATGCGTTAAAAATCTTATCACTTCTTATTTTTCGCTCGATTCACTAAAAGGACACTTGTCATAATTAAGAAGCGATGTACTTGGCGTTATTTATCTTGCGACGACATATTTTCAAGCAATATATTACGCAGCGCACAACATATTACGCAGCGCGCGATATTTTACGCAGAGCACAATATATTACCCACGTAACCATTACTTTCTGAAGACTACCGTTCTGAAAATTTTGCGCTCTGCATAAAATATTGCGTGCTGCGTAATATGTTGTGCGCTGCGTAACAGAAAGTGAATTTAACCTCAAGGAGGCCCTTTAGGACCGGAGAAAAATGGAGGGACAGGGCCATGACAGGACCAGGAAGAGGACCCAGCAAGTGTTAGGGTGCAAGGGCTTATGGGGATTGTAGTCCGGGCAGTGATTGGGTAGAAGGTAGGGGAGGAAATAAAAGGGCTGTGCAGAGGGAGATTTGGCGCCAATTTATCAGAACAGCCCCACCCATCCACCCTATGGAGAAGCACATAGATGCACAAAAAATTGTGCAACCAGTTAATGAATGGAGAAAAATACACATATAAATATATGAGAGTGAACTGTGAGTAAAACGGCGCTAAATGAATGCGTCTGCCCCACTGATATTCCATTTAATTAGCTTTCGGGTGAAAATATAAGAAATTCTTGTAAAATGTTCCTAATTCTATAAAAACAGCTTTGGGTCATTTAAAAGAAATAAATGCTTCTCCCGTACTTATTCTTGATTGCTTTTTGCCCAAGACCAAACTGACCGAACTGGAAAATATATCATTTATACCGTCTTATAAATAATAGGCTTTTTCAGGTCTGAACAGCATTCTTTATAGTTTATAAAGCACTTTTCCTGAAACTAATTAGAATGAACTCTTTAATCTGACTCGAGATCATTCATTCTGATTTACTAAGAAGAACCTCTAATCAACTTTGAGCCGTAGATTTCATTTTCCCCTTCTCATCATTACGCATTGTTAGACTGTTAAAGAGAATTTTATTATGCGTTATTTGTTTTAATGGCTTGGCATAACTCAACACATTTGAACTTTACAGATGTGCAGGGTAATACATTACGCCGTGTACATTTCCATTTTTTTATGCCGCGCCATAAAAAGCGCTTGGGACACCCAATAAGAAACGCATTAAATGTTTTTGTGCAGTGTATTTTGGATTCAATTTGATCTGAGAAGTATATTTAAATACACACACACACACATATATAATTACTTACTAAGGATGGTACAAATCCAGAAATCAGCCTTTTTCGGCAGGTTTTGGATGTTGAAAAAATAGTGAAACGCATTTGATGCGCAAATTTTTTGGCGTCCATCTTTTTTGTCACGTGCGGCTTTTCTTTTATGTGACCGTGCCAATTTTGATGTGACCGCACTTATTTTTTATGCAACCACGCCTATTTTGCCGGCACCGCGCCTAATTTTGATGCAACCGCGTCTATTTTGCCGTGACCGCGCCTATATTTTGCACGCCGTGCCTATTTTTTGTCATGACTGCACCTATTTTTGATGCAACGTTGCCTATTTTGACGTGATCGTACCTACCATATTTTTCGCCGTATAAGACACACTTTTTCTTCCCCAAAACTGGGGGGGAAAAGTTGGTGCGTCTTATACGGCGAACTGCATGTTCCTCTATGTGCCGCAGCTCTCTGATACATCCTTGCTTTTATAAGGTTGCGCTCGTGCGTACTGATGTCACACGCACAAGGAGCAACCTTATAAAAGCACAGAAGCAGCTGGGAGCCGCAGCACATAGAGGAAGACATCACGGGAGCCGGAGGCCGCTGGGGGGAGGTTAGTGGGGAAATGGAAGGTGCTTGGGGGCCCTGAGGGAAGCTGAAGAATGCTGGGGGTGCCGTGGGGGAGCTGGAGGATGCTTGGAGGCCCTGGGGGACGCTGAAGGATACTTGGGGGGGGCCCTGGGGGAAGCTGAAGGATACTTGGGGGGGCCCTGTGGGTCTTATATTCCAGAGCGTCTTATAGGGCAAAAAATACGGTATATTTTACACGGCCACGTCTATTTTTGCAGTGACCGCTCATTTTGCTGCGACCCTGCCCATTGCAACATTCTTTTTGACGCAAGCTGAATTTTCCCATAGCAAATTTTCACAGAAGTTTCGCAAAACATTTTTTATGCCGCGCCATAAAAAGCGCTTTGGACACCCAATAAGAAACGCAGTAAATGTTTTTGGACAGGGTATTTTGAATTCAATTTGATCCGAGAAGTATATTTAAATACACACACACACACATATATGTATATAATAACTTGATAAGGATGCTCCAAATCCATGATTTAGTTCAGAAATCAGCCTTTTTCGGCAGGTTTTGGATGTCGAAAAAATAGTGAAACGACAAAAAAATTAGCGAAACAGCAAAAAATCCATGAAACGCATTTGAACGTGCCTATATTTTACGCGGCCACGTCTATTTTTGCAGTGACCGCCCATTTTGCCGCGACCCTGCCCATTGCAACATTCTTTTTGACACAAGCTGAATTTTCCCGTAAGTTTCACAAAACATTTTTTATGCCGCGCCATAAAAAACGCTTGGGACACCCAATAAGAAACGCATTAAATTGTTTTGTGCAGTGTATTTTGAATTCAATTTGATTTGAGAAGTATATTTAAATACACACACACACACACACATATATATATAACTTGATAAGGATGCTCCATGCTCTAAATCCATGATTTAGTTCAGAAATCTGCCTTTTTCGGCAGGTTTTGGATGTCAAAAAAATATTGAAACGACTAAAAAATTAGCGACACAGCAAAAAATCCGTGAAACGCATTTGGCGCGCAATTTTTTTTTTGCATCCGTCTTTTTTGTCACGTGCGGCTTTTCTATTTTGACATGACCACACTTATTTTTTATGCGACCGCGCCTATTTTGCCGTCACCGTGCCTAATTTTGATGGGGCCGCGTCTATTTTGCCATGACCGCACCTATTTTTGATGCAACTTTGCCTATTTTGATGTGACCACGCCTATATTTTACACGGCCATGCCTATTTTTGCAGTGACCACCCATTTTGCCGCGACTGCACCCATTGCGACTTTTTTTGACAATCGGTGAATTTTTTCGCTGCAAATTTTCGCAGAAGTTTGGCTAAACAATTCGCCAATGATGAAATGTGGAAATTCGCTGCAAATCCATGCCTGGCGAAAAAATTCTCTCATCACTACTGCCTGTAAAACACTTTACATGTAGTTTCAGAAGTGCTTGGGTAGTTCCCTATCCCCAGTTGTAGAATGAGCCAGTTTGGTGCAAGTAAACCACCATTTATTGGACACAAATGAGACCCAAGCTAACCAGTGACTTTCACCTAATTTATGTAGATGATAATCAACCAACCAACCAGAGTTTACAACGAATGCGGTTGTCATAGTGCTAGTTTTCTGCGGTCAGCTTTATAACAAAATTCCAGCAATTGAAAGTACAGGTATAAGACCCATTATCCAGAATGCTTGGGACCAAGGGTATTCCAGTATGCTAATTAGGATTCGGATTCGGTGTGGAATTCGCCCGAATACCTTAACATAGATTCAGGGGTTCGCGGAACCTGAAAAACTGGGTCAGTGCATCCCTAGCTACTGTAAACAATACTATGGGGCAGATTTACTAAGTCACAAATTCAAATCACGAATGGGAAAGATTCAGATTGGAAACGAAAATTTCTGAAGATCGCAAATATCCCGAAAATGCGTACGAAAAAATCGTATTGCTCACGATAATATCGTATTGGCGATCCGAAAGTCACGAAATTTTCGTACTGACCATTGTAAACAGCGGCAGAGCCTTTCCAAATTTTTTGTGCAGGCGAGCGCGAAAAAATCGGCGAGAATACGCTCGGAACGTTCGTATGAACGCCCCGAGCGTTTGTCTCTTAGTGAATCTCCCCCTATAAGTTCACACAAGTTCAACTCCTTGGAATCAATCCATACATAAAAGTCCCAGCCCTTATAGCTATAAGAGAGCAATAGGAGTAACATTGTGCAATATTTTTAGTTGAAACATATACCCAACATTCTAAAAAGAGAGCAGAAATGTGCTATATATTCTCCACTCCCCAATAGGAACAGGTTTGTGTCCCAGAAAGTTCCAAAAATGCACAATGAAATAGTTAAGATGGGTACTTACAGACCCCTCATATTAATCGCATATCGAATCTCCCAGTTATGCTTCTTCCTCCGGAGTCATTCGCTACAGTATAGAAGTGGGGGAGCATCCCAATAGTGTAAAAATGTTTTGTTTAAAAAATAAATAAAATATATTGCACTTGCAAAGTTTCCATTTTCTCTGGCTCAGTAAAAAACACTCCTACAGTCCAGGAATCCGGGTACAGATGGATAGTGATGGGCGAAAAGTTTCGGCAGGCATGGATTCGCGGCGAATTTCCGCGTTTCGCCATTGGCGGATTGTTTCGCGAAACGGATGAAAAATTTTGCCGCGGAAAAATTTGCCGCACGTCCAAAAATTGTCGCCGGCGTCAAAAAAGAATAGTCGCGGGCGACAAAATAATAGCCGCGGGCGACGAAACAATAGCGCGCGACAAAATAATAGCCGCGGGCGACGAAACAAGAGCCGCGCGACGAAACAAGAGCCGCGCGCGATGAAACAATAGCCGCGCGACGAAACAATAGCCGCGGGAGACGAAACAATAGCCGCGTGACAAAATAATAGCCGCGGGCGACAATTTTTTTTGTCGCACGACATTTTCGCTGTTTCGCGAATTTTTCGCCGTTTCGCAGATCTTTTCAAAGATTCGCGAATTCGCGAACGGAACAGATTCGCTCATCACTACAGATGGATCCAAACTCTAGCATTCTCCTTTATCTTTACTCCCTTCCCAGGTCCTTGGTAATAACGTCACACCTGACGCGTTTCACCGATCAAGCATCAGAGGCGTCACTTTCTTGGAGTCATATTTGAGTTTTACAGTAACTTCCTAGCAAACTCTTGGCAACTACATCATAAAAATATTGCAATAGTAAAGCCCTGTCTTAGTTGGGAAATAGCAAAAATACTAGTCCCCTCATTAATCATCCATGTTGATCATAACAATATTATTTATTGACCTACCACCCAATATATTACATCAGATGCAATCTGCTGACCCTTACCTCTGTAAGAATGTTCCACATTCAGCGATGAGTGAATTTTTTTTTCCAGGTACGGATTTTAGATGAATTTCCACATTTTGCCATTGGCAAAACTTCCACAAAAACTTCCTGCAAAAAATTTGTTGCGCATCCAAAAAAGTCGCGGACGGGTCAAAATGGGCACGACCATGTCAAAATTGGCATGGTTGAGTCAACTTGGTCAGGCTGCGCCATAATGGGAGTCTCACGTCAAAATATCCTCGACCGTGTCAAAAAAAGTTGTGCGCAACAAAATAGTTGCACGACACCCACATTTCTTGAATTTTTCGCTGTTTCGTGAATTTCTCTGTCGTTTCTCAAATTTTTCACTGAAGCGAAACGGGACAGATTCGCTCATCATTATATACATTTCAAGGGGACCTGTCACCCTAACAAATAATTCCAATTTCTTTTTTATTGTGTTTGTTAAGCAAAATTAACTTCACTTACTATATAAATAATATAAATCTTGTTTCCTTCAAGCTTGGAAATCAACAGCCAGCAGGCCGGCGCCATTTTGTGGACACTGTTATTAAGGCAAGCTTTGTATCACCCCAAAACCTTGTTTATGCGCCAGAATGGGGGACCTGATGCCCAGGCCCATGCACTGGCTACACAAGTAGATGGTGTGAAGGTAGGGGGAATGTGAGTAAAAATAAGTAACTGTCTGTCCCGCCTCTATGCCTGAGGCATAGAGGCGGGGCAGGCAGTATATGATTGACAGCTGGGATTTTTCAATGCATTTATAATGGGTTTGAATGTGTTAATATAAAAATGAATTTTGGTTTCATGTTTAATTTGAAAAGGACTTTTATTATACAGCTTTTTATGTCTGGGTGACAGGTCCCCTTTAAAGCCTTATCTTCAGATGCACTCCAAATCTACCACTTTGCTCCTTTAAAGACTTTCCTTCTCCTTCTACAGGACTTGACCAGGGAAACCCTACACATAAAAATTATCATATATGTATGTAGGGGTTTACCAAAAATGGTCCCTTAGGACAGACACCCCCAGGACAGGCCACAGGGTGGTGGTAGTTAACAGGGACACTGGGATGACTGGGTTCTAAATAGTTAACAGGGAGTATACCTGCAGTTTGGGTTATGGCCACAGGGTGGTGCATAGGCCCATATAAGGGGATGCAGCCATGTGCTGAGGTTCAGACATTTTAGTCCAGGGACTGCTCAGGTAGTGTGCACCCCTGGCATAGTTATAGATAGTTTCTAGGTAATAGGTCGCTCTAGGAGTGATATGTAGGTCCACAGAGTTTAGAATGGGCGGATATTGCCCCTCCAGGAGTGGTAGTGGGGTTAAGACCCCCAGCATTACATCTGCTGGAGTGCAGGGCCACAAGTGGCTAGGAAGGTGGACAAGGTCACCGCTAGTCCAGGAGTCCGTATCTGAGGGTGCCTAGGCGAGAGTACCAGTGTGGGTCCCTGGGGTGAGGCTGCCTAGCGTGAGTACCGAGGAGGACTCCAAGAGGGGGTGCCTCCTGGCGCGAGTACCGGGGAGATCAACTAGATGGGAGCACGTGGCGTGAGTACCGTAAGTTACCCAACAGGAAAAGGGTCTCAATGAGAAGTAAGGAGATATGCCCTGCAATATGAAATATATGTGCCACTCCTGGAGAGGTTTCTGTCCAAATAAACCATCTCATCTGTTTCACATATACCTCTGTGTTTGAATATCCTTTATACCCGGAGGACCACTACCAAGCTGGTAAGGAATAACCCCAGGGTGGGGTATATCAACCAGGAGTGAGTGGGTCCCAAGAGGGGTATAGTATCCTGTTCGTTTCCAGGGTGTGGATTATAGTTCCACAAGACCATCCCTGGGTGGAGGCACGCCATTAAAGGGAGAAATCCCTGTAAACCTCCATAGTAAGCGGGGGCTCAGGACTCCTGTAGCGCCAAAGTACAAGTAATCAGCAGGTAGCAGCACTAAATCTCCTAAAGTGGGCTACATGTATGTTATTATTCAGGGGGAATCACACATTCAAACCATTGGGAGGAACACAATTGGGCAAATGCTGACACTGCCGACAAGAAGTCCTTTTTTTTTTAAATTCTTGTACATATGTTAAAGAGGCAGAAGAATTTGAGAACAGATGGGTAAAGAAAAACGATAGATTTATCACAGCAAATTCAACATTTTACACTCATGAAAGCTTGTTTAGTGTTGGAAAGAGTGGAACACAAAGAAAAGTTTCACTCCATATGGTTGATTTAAAAAATAAAATATGGCTAAAAATCACAGGTCCTTTTTTTTAAATGTATCAGGGGATTGAACTTGGAGTGGTGGCTGTGAATGTAATCATTAATTGGATTAATGAGCTGTATATCAGGATACACATCATATGCTCAGGAAGCAGCATTCACACTCAGCAGACCTTTCTGGAACTCATTAATGGCAAATTTCTGATCATAACATGAAAGATTTTTTTAGGCTTATGGAAAATGTACCCTGTAAATTGAGTTTATCATCTCCATTTTTGTAATTCAAATGTTCAGTAAGAAATATGGGTTATTCTGCAGAGAAATTCTATATATACAGGTATGGGATCCCTTATCCGGAAACCCATTATTCAGAAAGTTCCTAATTACGGAAAGCCTGTCTCCCATAGACTCCATTATAAGCAAATAATTCTTATTTTTAGAAATGATTTCCTTTTTCTCTGCCCCCAATAAGGGGTAATTATATCTTAGTTGGGATCAAGTACAGGTACTGTTTTATTATTACAGAGAAAAGGGAATCATTTAACCATTAAATAAACCCAATAGGGCTGTTCTGCCCCCAATAAGGGGTAATTATATCTTAGTTGGGATCAAGTACAGGTACTGTTTTATTATTACAGAGAAAAGGGAATCATTTAACCATTAAATAAACCCAATAGGGCTGTTCTGCCCCCAATAAGGGGTAATTATATCTTAGTTGGGATCAAGTACAGGTACTGTTTTATTATTACAGAGAAAAGGGAATCATTTAACCATGAAATAAACCCAATAGGGCTGTTCTGCCCCCAATAAGGGGTAATTATATCTTAGTTGGGATCAAGTACAGGTACTGTTTTATTATTACAGAGAAAAGGGAATCATTTAACCATTAAATAAACCCAATAGGGCTGTTCTGCCCCCAATAAGGGGTAATTATATCTTAGTTGGGATCAAGTACAGGTACTGTTTTATTATTACAGAGAAAAGGGAATCATTTAACCATTAAATAAACCCAATAGGGCTGTTCTGCCCCAATAAGGGGTAATTATATCTTAGTTGGGATCAAGTACAGGTACTGTTTTATTATTACAGAGAAAAGGGAATCATTTAACCATTAAATAAACCCAATAGGGCTGTTCTGCCCCCAATAAGGGGTAATTATATCTTAGTTGGGATCAAGTACAGGTACTGTTTTATTATTACAGAGAAAAGGGAATCATTTAACTATGAAATAAACCCAATAGGGCTGTTCTGCCCCCAATAAGGGGTAATTATATCTTAGTTGGGATCAAGTACAGGTACTGTTTTATTATTACAGAGAAGATGAAATCAATTTTAAAAATCTGAATTATTTGATTAAAATGGAGTCTATGGGAGACAGGCTTTCTGTAATTCAGAGCTTTCTGGATGTTGGGTTTCCGGATAACGGATCCCATACCTGTACTGGTCCCAGTGGGAAAAGGAAACAACCCCAGGTACAAACTTAACAAACCACTCATTACTGTTCTTGCTAGAAGAGTAAACAGTGTCCTACAAATGCACTGGTCACACACAACTGGCAACTTTGAAGGCAACTTTTCATTGATACGAAACCTTCCTCTGTAGAATAAAACATATATTTCCTGGATTTTACTTCAGTTTTCAACATTTAGGATGCATTTTACAGGAAATTGAGGCAAACAATGATACATTATTTGCCATTACAGTGATTTAGGAATGGCTTTAGAACCAAGGGTGGGTATAGTTATTATCCGGACATCTTCCTATGACCTGCTTTCATTTCCTTTATTTCTTGGGGGGAAACAACAAAAGTTTGCTATATTACTTGAATGCTTTCAGATAAAATATTAACCATTGTTGTTCCCGCAATAAATATAAATAACTCATATCTGTTTGAATGCAGGCTATTGTCTTCTTTGTATGAAAAGGATGAATAATGGAATATAGTGGTGAATGCAAAGTGCACCAAGGGGTGGCAATAACAGAAGTAGTATTCAGTATTAGAGAAACTTTAGATATCGAATTCCTATGATTCCCACCTAATGCTCTGCCAAAAATAATGACAATCCAACCATTATGTAGTCTCTTCAATGGAAACACACATTGAATGGAATAAAGAAGGACAGCTGATCCATAAACCTCATAGACTTAGACTGGTTATTGATCAAGTCCCTTAAAAACTAGACTCTCGGTGTAATTCGTGGAATGATATCACTTAATTTATTGAGTAAAGGGCAAAGCATTACATCTTATGTAGTTCACCAGATGCCAATAGCAATTCATACTGGATCCCTATGGATCATGTGTCACAGAAGATAGTACATTAACCTTAGTGGGTAATTATGTTGAAGGATAATGGTGTTCCTTACCTTTCCTTTATTCTATTTCTGACTAAGGAACTATTGCCAGTGCTTAACACCCAAATAATCATAAACATGAAGGAAATAAAAAATGTGTGAAATGTATTCTTAAGAACAACATCAGGCTATCTAGGCCCCTACCCATCCCTTAACCTACCCATCCCTTAACCTACCCATCCCTTAACCTACCCATCCCTTACTCATCCCTTAACTTAGTAAGGACAGGGCTGGCCTGAGTCCCCTATCCCTGTCCTTTGCACCTCGTGCTGGATTTTTTTATCCAGCATAAGGCTGATGCCACACGTGGCGTTTTTCTGCTCCGTTTTTTCTCGGCCTAAAAACGCCGCACAAGCCACACATGGCGTTTTTCAGCCTAGTACTGGTGACGTAAGCAAATCCCGTTGCCATGGTGCTAATACTGCCAAATAGCAAAAAACGCTGCATATTTCCGCTAGGTCTGGCAGCTGCCTTTGTGTATACATAGGAATAGCTTGCTTTGCAAGTACTGGCGTATTTCGGCCTACGCCTGAAAAATTCATGCTAAGGCGTTTTCTAGCGTATTTTCGCATTGTGTGGTTTGCTTCGCGTCTTTTCAAGCTATTTCTATGGATGATGATATCATGCGTTTTTCAGCCACCGAGAGAATTAGAAAATACGCAGCGTAAAAACGCCACGTGTGGCATCAGCCTAAGATGCTCACCGCGGTTATTCCCCAGGCACAAGTGAATTAGAACTAAGGGCTGAGCTAATGTACCCCTTGCCTATGGGAAAAATTAAATTACCCCAATAATCAGTCAGAGTTGCAAAGTGACACAACAAGGGGTTGAATTTTCTTATTTTATTCTGTCCAACTAGAACCACTCTCCTTTCTGCAGATTTTTGCCAAGGACACGATACCCATCAGCTCAACTTCCACCAAATCATCTGGATAATTCATTTGGTAGTACAGGTATGGGACCTGTTATCCAGAATGCTCTGGACCTGGGGTTTTCCGGATAAGGGGTCTTTCCGTAATTTGGATCTTCATAATTTGAGTTTGTTAAAAATCCTTTAATTATTGAATAAACCCAATAGGATTGTTTTGCCTTCAATGAGGATTAAGTATATCTTGGTTAGGATCAAGTACAGGTACTGTTTTATTATTACAGAGAAAAGGGAATCATTTAACCATTAAATAAACCCAATAGGGCTGTTCTGCCCCCCAATAAGGGGTAATTATATCTTAGTTGGGATCAAGTACAGGTACTGTTTTATTATTACAGAGAAAAGGGAATCATTTAACCATTAAATAAACCCAATAGGGCTGTTCTGCCCCAATAAGGGGTAATTATATCTTAGTTGGGATCAAGTACAGGTACTGTTTTATTATTACAGAGAAAAGGGAATCATTTAACCATTAAATAAACCCAATAGGGCTGTTCTGCCCCCCAATAAGGGGTAATTATATCTTAGTTGGGATCAAGTACAGATACTGTTTTATTATTACAGAGAAAAGGGAATCATTTAACCATTAAATAAACCCAATAGGGCTGTTCTGCCCCCAATAAGGGGTAATTATATCTTAGTTGGGATCAAGTACAGGTACTGTTTTATTATTACAGAGAAAAGGGAATCATTTAACCCATTAAATAAACCCAATAGGGCTGTTCTGCCCCCCAATAAGGGGTAATTATATCTTAGTTGGGATCAGTACAGATACTGTTTTATTATTACAGAGAAAAGGGAATCATTTAACCATTAAATAAACCCAATAGGGCTGTTCTGCCCCCAATAAGGGGTAATTATATCTTAGTTGGGATCAAGTACAGGTACTGTTTTATTATTACAGAGAAAAGGGAATCATTTAATCATTAAACAAACCCAATAGGGCTGTTCTGCCCCCAAAAAGGGGTAATTATATCTTAGTTGGGATCAGTACAGGTACTGTTTTATTATTACAGAGAAAAGGGAATCATTTAACCATGAAATAAACCCAATAGGGCTGTTCTGCCCCCAATAAGGGGTAATTATATCTTAGTTGGGATCAAGTACAGGTACTGTTTTATTATTACAGAGAAAAGGGAATCATTTAACCATGAAATAAACCCAATAGGGCTGTTCTGCCCCCAATAAGGGGTAATTATATCTTAGTTAATATCAAGTACAAAGTACTGTTTTATAATTACAGAGAAAAAGGAAATTATTTTGAAAAATTATCATCATTTGCTTATAATGGAGTCTATGGTAGATGGCCTTCCCGTAATTCGGGACTTTCTGGACAATGAGGAAGAAGGTTTTCTGTAGAAAGCAGCAAGATCACTTATTACTGGAGTCAGAACAAATGACAAAGCTAGTCATGAACCATACAGGTGGAGAAAAGTGACCTAGAAACCCACAAGAATTGAGACGTACAACAGGAATGGAAAGATTCAAGGAACTAGGTATTTAAAGATTAAATGTGCCAAGTCTGTGCTTGTATCTCTGGGGATGTGACCCCATTTTTATGGTGGTGGGTGTAGAATCTGAGCTTAATGCTGGGGTACCCTGCCACACAGCAAAGTGGCACATCCTTAATCATGGCTTTACTGAATGACAGTTCACAATCTTGAACAATCTGTTCTGCCAAAAATGTTTGGGGATGTTTTTGGCCCTTTGGGGATTTTTTAACAAGAGCAAAGCATTAAAAAAACACAAAATAAACCAGAAGACTCTGAAAATAATTATAGTTTCCTATATCATTACATCCTAGTCCACAGCATGGCTGGGAGTGTATGAAATGAAGATATCAAACAGAGATTGCCCGGCTAGACAAATAGATTTAGTGTTAAAGATTTAGAAGGTGTCGAATGCATGTGAATTGCTTTATTACCATTTTGCATTTCGTTCTTAATTAAAAAAAACGAGGCTCCCTCCTATAGCCATTTTGCTTTGTGCATGTATAAGCAATTTAACTCCACGTAGAAAGAGCAAATCATAGATCAGTAGAAAAGTTAAACTTATAAATTACATGAAAGATTCTTTTTTCTAGGCACAATGGTCCCTTGGGAAGAAATGTTAAGTGTTATTTAAGGTTTTGGCATTTTCTATGGAATAATTTACCAGGTTGCATTAATTCACTCACAAATGTTGGAACTGCTTGACTGTCTGAATTCCTTATGAAAATAGTTTTAGTATATTACTTACTCGAAATGGCTCAATGATCTATACAAGGACTGTATTTTTGATGGGGATAGTGTTCAAATACAATTTGGCTTGATTCAAATCGAACACATTTGAGTTTGCATATTATTCTGTAAATATGAAGGCTAGTGATGAGCACATTTTTCGCCCGGCATGGATTTGCAGCGAATTTGCGCATTTCGCCATTGGCGAATTGTTTCCAAAACATCCGCTAAACTTGTCCGCGGAAAAATTTGTCGCGGGTCAAAAAAAGTTGCAATTGTGTCTTGTCCAGCTTTATAAATATAAATACAGGCAGGGCAAATATGTTCACTTTCTGAATAATTTTGCACTTGCCTAAAATATAATGGGCATGTCCATTTGAAAAAACATTCTGTAAAAACTGAAACCAAGGAGCCTAGGGGGCACATTCATCAAAGTACGACAGGTCCGAATAAATACAAAACAAACGCATTTTTTCTAAAGATTACAACTTTTGTGTATTTTCTGCAATATTTTCCTACATTTGTGCAACTTTTTCGTACTTTGCGACAAAAAGCGCATCAACTTGTGCAACATAATCGTTTTTGTCGCGCCGAGTACGAAAGTTTTGGATTCATTCAAACTTCGGTATTGTCACTTTTTTGTATCGTGACCATTGGGAGTCCTATGGGAGGCTTCCAAAATCATGCACGGAAGGATCAAAGTCAGAAATCTTTTCCTGCCGCTTCCAATCGTCAGATTTCTTTGCAGAGAAACGTACGAATTTCTCGTACTAGCATATACGATTTTTTCGTACTTTAAAAAGCATGGTACAAAAAAATCATATTTAATAAAAACAAATAGTATTTAATACAATTTTTTTGTATCGTGCTTTTTAAAGGTACGAAAATCGTACTTTGATAAGTCTGGCCCTAAGAATGGGGAATAGACTACAATTATAAATAGTGATGAGCAAATTTTTTCACCAGGCATGGATTCGCAGCGAATTTCCGTATTTCATCATTGGCGGCTAGAAACTTCATGAAAATTCACTGTGGAAAAATTTGTTGCGCGGATTTTTTTTTTGCCGTGCATCAAATTGGGCGTGGTCGCGTCAAAATTGGGCGCTGCGAAAAAAGGGCACGGCTTCGTCAAAAAAATTGCGGGGGACAAAAATAGATGCGGGCATCAAAAAAAACGTGCGACAAATGAGTTTCACAAATTTTACGCCGTTTTGCGAATTCGGGACAGATTCGCTCATCACTAATTACAAACTCAACAACTGGGATCATAACAAAGAGAATGCAATTCCCCCCCCCCAAAAAAAATTAAATACAAGACCCAATAGTTTATGTCTTTGTCCTTATTTCTTTTCTGTACTATAAAACTGATCTATAAGTAAAGGAAAGATAATTGTGCACCGATATTTGTATGTGTTTTTCTGCTTTGCTGAATTGCTTTCATTTGTTTCCAATTATCCATACTGAGGCATCCTTACTAAAGCATGATATTACCTCTCAAGTGTAGAGAATGTAATGGGGTTTTGCTAAAATACACAGCTTACTACTTTTAATTCAAAATCACACCTATTTTTCAAATTAGTTGTATGTTATATAATCTTTACCGA
This sequence comes from Xenopus tropicalis, assembly GCF_000004195.4. Taxonomy (NCBI): domain Eukaryota; kingdom Metazoa; phylum Chordata; class Amphibia; order Anura; family Pipidae; genus Xenopus; species Xenopus tropicalis. Next base: position 80,816,107 of record NC_030685.2, on the reverse strand, counting down.
CCAGAGGTTTTAAAGAACGGGAATACAAAGGTACCTGACTCCAAGGGGGAGATTTATTAAGACACGAATGCTCCGAGCGTATATTCGACTATTTTTGCGCTTGTGTGACTTTTTCGTATGCCCACACGACTTTTTCGGTGGCGAGTCTTTTTCGAACGCTTGCGTGAAAAATTTGGAAAGGTTCTGCCGCTGTTTACAATCGTTTGGTACGAAAATTTCGTAACTTTCGGATCGCCAATACGATATTATGGTGACTAATACGATTTTTTCATAAGCATTTTTGTGATATTTGCTATCTTCAGAAATTATCGTATCCAATCTGAATTTTTCCCATTCGGGATTCGAACTCGTGTTTTAATGAATCGGCCCCCAAGTGGCAGGTTTATTAAAATTTGAGTTGAAAGCTTAATACACAAATAGTGATGAGCAAAATATTTCACCAGACATGGATTTTGTGAAACGGGTTGAAAAATTTGCTGTGCGACAACAAAAAGTTGCGCACGTAAAAAAAAATGACACACGCAACAATTTTTTTGTGTTTCGTAAATTTTTCGCTCATTTTTCGTCTCACCCATGGTCTATTCATTCCTATGGGTTCCTATGGGTTTCTGGGTTTTCTTTTTCACATGAATGGGTGAAAAGTAGGGATGCACCGAATCCAGGATTCAGTTTTTCAGCAGCGTTCAGATTTGGCCGAATCCACGGTCCTGCATATGCTAATTAAGATTTGGAAGGGTTAATGTTGCCGCATAAACACGGAAGTGAAATTTTAACAGGAAGACAAGGAAAATATTTTATATCAATTAAAAAAAACTAATCAAATGTATCTATTAGTTATGAGTGAAATTATTCAGCAGGCATGGATTCGCGGCGAATTTCTGCATTTCGCGATTGGCAGATTTATTTGCAAAACAGGTGCAAAAGTTCGCAGAGCAACAAAAAAATGTTGTCCGCGGGAAAAAAATATAGTCACATGCAATGGAAGAAATGACGGTATTAACAAAAATGTTGCACACATCATTTTGTCGACGCAATTCTTTTTGCCATATGTAATTTTCGATATTTCGCAAATATTTTGCTGTTTCGTCATGTGAATTTTTCGGCAAAATGGGCAGATTAGCTCATCACTAGTATCTATCAAATTGACAACATTTGATTTGTTTGAAATTTCTACAGTCTAACTGATATGACTCAAAGGGCAACTCTGATAGATTTCCTATTCAGTCTTTCATAAATCAGTCCAATAGCTCTAACATCAAGTTGTCTTCTATACTGTTGACTAGTAATGGGCGAAATAATTCATTAGGCGTGGATTGATGGCGAATTTCCGCGTTTCGGCATTGGAGGATTTTTCGCGAAACAGGCAACAAAATTTGCAGCGCGACAAAAAATCGACGCACACAATTTTTTCAAAGTCTTTTCAAAGATTTGCGAGTTTTTCACTGAAGCGAAATGCGACAGATTCCCTCATCCCTACTGTTGACAAGTAAAGTGCCAGTATTAGAGACACTACAAAGTTCTTCTGCCTAAATTAACAGGGACACCAATAGAATTCTGAGCATCCGTGTAGGAACAATATATAGTTCTTAATTCATCATTTTGGGGGGGGGGTACAGGTATGGGACCCATTATCCAGAATGCTCGGGACCTGGGGTTTTCCGGAAAAGGGGTCTTTCCGTAATTCAGATCTCTTACCTTAAGTCTGCTAAAAAAAATTATTTAAACAGTAATTAAACCAAATAGGAATGTTTTGTCCCCAATAAGGGGTAATTATATCTTAGTTGGGATCAAGTACAGGTACTGTTTTATTATTACAGAGAAAAGGGAATCATTTAACCATGAAATAAACCCAATAGGGCTGTTCTGCCCCCAATAAGGGGTAATTATATCTTAGTTGGGATCAAGTACAGGTACTGTTTTATTATTACAGAGAAAAGGGAATCATTTAACCATGAAATAAACCCAATAGGACTGTTCTGCCCCCAATAAGGGGTAATTATATCTTAGTTGGGATCAAGTACAGGTACTGTTTTATTATTACAGAGAAAAGGGAATCATTTAACCATTAAATAAACCCAATAGGGCTGTTCTGCCCCCAATAAGGGGTAATTATATCTTAGTTGGGATCAAGTACAGGTACTGTTTTATTATTACAGAGAAAAGGGAATCATTTAAACATGAAATAAACCCAATAGGGCTGTTCTGCCCCCAATAAGGGGTAATTATATCTTAGTTGGGATCAAGTACAGGTACTGTTTTATTATTACAGAGAAAAGGGAATCATTTAACCATTAAATAAACCCAATAGGGCTGTTCTGCCCCCAATAAGGGGTAATTATATCTTAGTTGGGATCAAGTAGAGGTACTGTTTTATTATTACAGAGAAAAGGGAATCATTTTTAAAAATGTGAATTATTTGATTCAAATGGAGTCTATGGGAGATGACCTTTCCGTAATTTGGAGGTTTCCGGATAAGGGGTCCGATACCTGTACCAGTTTTGCTAAAAAATATATATATATCAAAGATGTATATATTCTGGGAACACAACTCAAAAATCCAACATCTTACATTTTCTTTAGCTTTCCCCTCTAAAGAACGGACTTTAAAATGTAAAAAGAATTGTTTAAAGAATATTACGCTTTGCCTTCTGTGCCATTTTCTCCAAGCGATCCAGCTCTTGCACATTTCTGTAACGTAGCTAACTGATTTCATATTTATATTCCAGCTATTCATCAGGGAGAAAAGTTTCTGGATAGTTTCGCCGCACAATTTTTGAAAATAATCTATCTGAATAAAAAAGAACATGCATTTTTCCCCATTCCTTTACAAAATGTACCTGAATGTTGATTATCATATCTCTGGAGCCCAATTAGTTTGCTTCTTGGGAATTGCTTAAGTTACAGTATAAAGAATTCCTAACGTGTTTGTTTCGTTACAAAGCTTTACAAAAGTTTTTTTTTAAACTCAAATTATTTTTGCTAGAAAGCTGTAATCTTTATATATATATATATATATATATTTATATCTTTATATATATTTATATATTCAGTTTGAAATGTTTCTGTACTATAAATTGAATTTCTAACAAGTCCATTGTATACGAGTAAAGCATACAGCATATTGTGATGATGCTGATAGCTATCATATGTATAAATGTCATATGTACGCTCAAGAATTTTTCAATTTTTAAAGAAAATGCTTACACAATATATATATATACAGGTATGGGATCCCTTATCCGGAAACCCTTTATCCACAAAGTTCTAAATTACAGACGGGCCATATCTCATTTTTTTTATGAGAAAATAAATCTAATTTTCAAAAAAGTATTTCCTTTGTAATAATAAAACAGTACCTTATACTTGATCCCAACTAAGATATAATTACCCCTTATTGGGGCAGAACAGGCCTATTGGGTTTATTTAATGGTTAAATGATTCCCTTTTCTCTGTAATAATAAAACAGTACCTGTACTTGATCCCAACTAAGATATAATTACCCCTTATTGGGGGCAGAACAGCCCTATTGGGTTTATTTAATGGTTAAATGATTCTCTTTTCTCTGTAATAATAAAACAGTACCTGTACTTGATCCCAACTAAGATATAATTACCCCTTATTGGGGCAGAACAGCCCTATTGGGTTTATTTCATGGTTAAATGATTCCCTTTTCTCTGTAATAATAAAACAGTACCTGTACTTGATCCCAACTAAGATATAATTACCCCTTATTGGGGGCAGAACAGCCCTATTGGGTTTATTTCATGGTTAAATGATTCCCTTTTCTCTGTAATAATAAAACAGTACCTGTACTTGATCCCAACTAAGATATAATTACCCCTTATTGGGGCAGAACAGCCCTATTGGGTTTATTTCATGGTTAAATGATTCCCTTTTCTCTGTAATAATAAAACTGTACCTGTACTTGATCCCAACTAAGATATAATTACCCCTTATTGGGGGCAGAACAGCCCTATTGGGTTTATTTCATGGTTAAATGATTCCCTTTTCTCTGTAATAATAAAACAGTACCTGTACTTGATCCCAACTAAGATATAATTACCCCTTATTGGGGGCAGAACAGCCCTATTGGGTTTATTTAATGGTTAAATGATTCTCTTTTCTCTGTAATAATAAAACAGTACCTGTACTTGATCCCAACTAAGATATAATTACCCCTTATTGGGGGCAGAACAGCCCTATTGGGTTTATTTCATGTTTAAATGATTCCCTTTTCTCTGTAATAATTAGAGATGTAGCGAACCTCACAAAAAAAGTTCGCGAACCCGTTTGCGAACTTCCGCCAAAAAGTGCGAACTTTTGCGAACTTTGCGAACCCCATAGACTTCAATGGGAAGGCGAACTTTAAAACCAAGAAAAGCCATTTCTGGCCAGAAAACTGATTTTAAAGTTGTTTAAAGGGTGCCACGACCTGGGCAGGGGCATGCAGGAGGGGGATCAAGGGCAAAAATTTATCTGAAAAATACGTTGTTGACACAGTGTTGTGTTTTGTGCTGGAAAGGGCAGAAATCACACTACATTTCTAAACTTGTGTAATAAACTGCTTTATAACGTCTGGCATCTACATAAATTACAGTAGCAAAGTAAAAAAACACAAATAAAAACAAATGATGTGAATGTGTGGTTGGTGCTTAGTGCACTACTATGAGCAGCACACCTGTCTCCAACACACACAGACGGAGCTGCAGTACACAATGAAAAGAAGACTAGAGTAACAGTAATCAGAAAATAAAAGCAGTCCTTACAAGGACTATTGGGTTACAGCAGATGATCAGCAGGACAGCTGTCCCCAGCAGCTACATACAGAGCAGTAGAAAGTAGATTACTAGTCAGCAAAGCTACCTAAACTGTCCCTCAAACCCCTGCACAGCTCTCTCCCTATGCTAACTCATCAAGCACACACAGGCAGAATGTAAAATGGCTGCTGGGCTTCGGTTTATATATGGAAGGGAGTGGTCCGGGGGTGGTCCAGGAGGGAGAGCTGCCTGATTGGCTGCCATGTATCTGCTGGCTCTGGGGTGAGAGGTCATAATTTGGCTCCAGCTAAGGCGAACCCAAAATTGCGAACTTCGCTAAAAGTTCGCGAACTTGCGAACTTGCGAACTTGCGAACACCCGATTTTCGTGCGAATTAGTTCTCCGGCGAACAGTTCGCTACATCTCTAGTAATAATAAAACAGTACCTGTACTTGATCCCAACTAAGATATAATTACCCCTTATTGGGGGCAGAACAGCCCTATTGGGTTTATTTAATGGTTAAATGATTCCCTTTTCTCTGTAATAATAAAACAGTACCTGTACTTGATCCCAACTAAGATATAATTACCCCTTATTGGGGGCAGAACAGCCCTATTGGGTTTATTTCATGGTTAAATGATTCCCTTTTCTCTGTAATAATAAAACAGTACCTGTACTTGATCCCAACTAAGATATAATTACCCCTTATTGGGGGCAGAACAATCCTATTGGGTTTATTTAATGGTTAAATGATTCCCTTTTCTCTGTAATAATAAAACAGTACCTGTACTTGATCCCAACTAAGATATAATTACCCCTTATTGGGGCAAAACAATCTTATTTTTTAAATGATTTAAATGATTTTTTAGTAGACTTAAGGCATGGAGATCCAAATTATGGCAAGATCCCTTATCCAGAAAGCCGCAGGTCCCGAGCATTCTGGATAACAGGTCCTATACCTGTACTGTATATACAGCAAATGTCTAAAAAATGAACAAATTGAACATTTTCTGTAATTATTTTTTTTTAATGTTTATATTTAGGTTCTTCTACAAAGCAAGATGATATTCCAAGACCCAACTCGTCATTCGCATGTTTTAATTAGCAGTTATGTGCATTGATGTGTTCCTCAACATTGCTTTCAAATTAAAAACATCAGGTCACATTTAGCGGATTTAGACTTACTTCCCGTGCAAAAACACGTTCTGTTGAAATGCAGATTTATCACCTGGATTAAAACACTCCATTATTTATATAACAGATTTTTCTTTTTAACGTGGGCGTACAACAAAGATTAAACCGAAAGGAGAAAACATGCAGAAAGAAGTTTAAAAAGAAAAAAAAAAGACCACGAAGAAGTGAAAAAAAAAACACATTTCATTAATAATGAATAAAATATATTTCAGATTGATTTAACACTAATGAGAAATAATCAGCTCTCTTTTTTTTGTAATTAAAATACAGAAAAACATAAATTGGATATAAAACAATTAGCACCAAAAGTGTGTTTTTTGGATATGGAAGATAAAAACATTATTCAGAGAATGTCTTTCAATTACACCTTTTTCTAAACAAGCTAGATTCACATGCAATTTTAAGTTATTTCATCATCATCATCATCATCATCATCATCATCATCATCATCATCATCATCATCATCATCATCATCATCATCATTTCTTTTATCATATTAATATATCCCTCATTATTTAGACCAGTGAAAATATGAATTGAATTAAATATTGATCAGACTTGAATTCATTTTTATACCCAATTGATAGTTACATAGTTACATAGGGTTGAAAAAAGACCAGAGTCCATCAAGTTTAACCCTTCCAAGTAAACCCAGCACTCACAACCTATACTTACCAATCTATCCCCTCCCATACATAAACTATATATACAACCACTGATACTAAGGGGCACATTTCCTAATCCACGAACGTCCGAAAAGCGTCCGAATGCGTTTTTTTTTCGTAATGATCGGTATTTTGCAACTTTTTCGCGAATTGTTGCGAATTTTTCGAGCTCAATATGAAAAAGTCACGAAAATTCGCGAAAGTCGCAATGGCTATGAAAAAGTCGCGAAAGTTCACGAAAGTCTTAATGGCTATGAAAAAGTTGCGACAATTCACGAAATTTGTAATGGCTTTGAAAAAGTCGCGACAATTCACGCAAGTCGTAACGGCTATGAAAAAGTCGTGACGGTGACGAAAAAAACCCGCAAAAAATACGAAAAAGTCGCAAAATGTTCGTTTCCAATCCAATTTTTTCCTATTCGGGATTTGGATTTGTGGATTAGTAAATCAGCCCCTTGCTGTAGATATTAGTATCACAATAGCCTTGGATATTCTGATTGTTCAAGAACTCATCCAGGCCCCTCTTATAGGCATTAACAGAATCTGCCATTACCCCATCATTGTAATCATATTATCAACACGTGTACAGTACATGTATAGATCTAAATCATTCAATATAGTTATAGGAACTTTCCCTAGTGTGAATATAGTGTGCAAAAGTGTTTAATGACAAAGTGTTTTTTGGGGGGATTACTTGAGGTTACGGTAGAAGGTCATACCAGACGTAATATAGTATGTTATCATATACTATTCAAATATAATCAAATATAATATATCAATCAAGTTAAAAATCCTTGTTGTAGATGATCACTTCAACAATTTGTGTGATTCTGCTATTTTTTATTTGTTCTTAGCCCCAACACTATATCCTTTCTATTACAGGTATGGGATCCATTATCCAGAAATCTGTTATCCAGAAAGTTCTGAATTACAGAAATGCCATCTCCCATAAGCTCTATTTTAAACAAATGATTCTGAATTTTTAGAAATTATTTCCCTTTTCTCTGTAATATTAAATGTTTAAATGTTTTTTAGTAGACTTAAAGCATGGAGATTCAAATTATGGAAGACCCCAGGTCCCGAGCATTCTGGATAACAGGTAGAGATGTAGCGAATTGTTCGCCGGCGAACTAATTCCTGCGAACATCAGGTGTTCGCGAGTTCGGAAGTTCGCGAACTTTTCGCGTATGTTCGCAATTTGGGTTCGCGTGGCGTTTTTCCGCTGCGTTTTTTCTCGGCCTAAAAACGCCTCACAAGCCACACATGGCGTTTTTCAGCAAATACCATTTCCATGGTGCTAATTGTGCGAAATAGGAAAAAACGCCCCGTATTTCCGCTAGGTCTGCCAGCTGCCTTTGCGGTTTTACGCAACGCTGTGTCAACAAAGTATTTTTCAGAGAAATTTTTGCCCTTGATCCCCCTCCTGCATGCCCCTGTCCAGGTCGTGGCACCCTTTAAACAACTTTAAAATCAGTTTTCTGGGCAGAAATGACTTTTCTAGGTTTTAAAGTTCGCCTTCCCATTGAAGTCTATGGGGTTCGCAAAGTTCGCAAATATTCGCGCTTTTTGGCAGAAGTTTGCGAACGCGTTATTCTGTATTCCCTTCTGGTTACTCCAAAATGTAGAAATAAAAGAATATGAAAAAAATAGTATATTATGTAAAACAAATAAATGAAAATTATTTGTATAGTGATGAGTGAATCTGTCCCATTTCACTTCGCAGAAAAATTTTTGAATCTTGCAAAAAAAAGGGAAAAACTCCGAAAAATTTGTGAAACGCGAAAATGTTGTGCGTCAAAAAAAAAAATGTAACGTTTTTGGTCACACAGTGAATTTTCTGCACCAAACTTTTTCACCCGTTTCGGGAAAAAATACACGGATGGTAAAACGTGAAGGTTCACCGCTAGTGATAGGCGAAATGTTTTGCCAGGCATGGATTCATGGCGAATTTCCGCGTTTCGCCATTGGCGGATTGTTTTGCGAAACGGATGAAAAAATTCGCCGCGGAAAAATTCGCCACACGTCCAAAAAAAATAATAGCCGTGGGCGACAAAATAATAGAAGCGCGACGAAAGAATAGCCGCAGGCAACAAAAGAATAGCCGCGGGCAACAATTTTTTTTTGACGTGCGACATTTTCGCCGTTTCGCGAACCTTTTGACAGATTCGCTCATCACTATTCACCGCAAGTCCACGCCTGGCTAAAAATTTTGCCCATCACTATATATGGATTTTTCAAAAATTTATGTTTTTCTTCTTTCCCCTCATTCTTTTATTATTTATGCGACTATTATATTTCTTAATAAATCCTATAAATATATGATTTACGACATAAAAATGGTAAATAGATGAATATCTATGGTTCCTGTACAATGCACACTTTAAACTTGAAAAGAATCCAAATTACCAAAAGAAGAAAGAAAGTGTGTATCCCACCTGTTTCCCTGAGGTCATTAATTATGGGTTGTTTAAACGTTAACCTATCCCCAAACATCCCAGATAAAAAGGATAATTCAGATCTCTGGACCATGGAGTTCTCGGAGAAAAGGGCTTTATATGTGACCTATATAAGCTGAATTTATTATTGAAACAACGCTACATATCAAAATAGTAACAATTCTTTGCTATGGCCTGTAGTTGTTTTCCACAAGGCCCCACGACTTCGCATACGTCGGCCTAAATCTATCAAAGGGCACACAGGATTAACACACCTTATGGAGATACGATTCACTGAGGCTCAGCAACATTTTATTAATTAAAGCCACAGTCTAAATTCCCAACTACAAACCAAAATTGTTGAATCTGCATAAAAAGCCCATTTGCGTTACGAGAAGAAAACACAATTAATCAACAGTTTCTTGCACTCAATTTATTTTAGCTACATCGTATTTATTAGAGAACAAGTGCAAGATTAAATAGCATTTACAGAGGCAATAAGAACAGCAATGGGACAAAGGATTATAACCATATCTAAGTTAGTTATTGCTTTGAACAGAATTAAAAGTAAACTACCAATAGAAACACAACTATAACTGTAACTAGGGATGTAGCGAACCCCCCAAAAAAAGTTCGCGAACACGTTCACGAACTTATGTCAAAAAGCGCGAATATTCGTGAACTTTGAGAACCCCATAGACTTCAATGGGAAGGAGAACTTTAAAACCTAGAAAAGTCATTTCTGGCCAGAAAACTGATTTTAAAGTTGTTTAAAGGGTGCCACGACCTGGACAGTGGCATGCAGGAGGGGGATCAAGGGCAAAAACTTCTCTGAAAAATACTTTGTTGACACAGTGTTGCGTAAAACCGCAAAGGCAGCTGGCAGACCTAGCGGAAATACGCAGCGTTTTTTGCTATTTCGCGCTATTACCACCATGGAAACTGGATTTGCTGAAAACCACCATGTGTGGCTTGCGCGGCGTTTTTAGGCCGAGAAAAAACGCAGCGGGAAAAACGCCACGCAAACCCAAATTGCGAACATACGTGGAAAGTTCGCAAACTTGCGCGTTCGCGAACACCCGATGTTCGTGCGAATTAGTTCGCCGGCGAACAGTTCGCTACATCTCTAACTGTAACAGGGTTAATATGTGGGTGGTAGAAACACAACTATAACTGTAACAGGGTTAATATGTGGGTGGTAGCGATGAGCGAATATGTCCTGTTTCGCTTTGCCATAAAATTCCCGAAAAAGCAAATTATTCACGAAACACTTATGTCGCACAATTTTTTTTGACGCCCACGTCTATTTTTTGTCGCTCGCGTTTATTTTTTTGCCGCCTGCGCTTTTTTAATGCAATCACGGCTTTTTTGACGTGACCGCGCCCTTTTTTTGAAGTGCCCGCGCCCAATTTGATGCGACTGCTGCCTTTTTTGATGCAACCGCACCCAATTTGACGCACAGCAAGAAACATTCTACGCAGCGAATTTTTCCACTCCAAATTTTTCCGCACCGAATTTTCGCTGAAGTTTAACAAAACAATGGCGAAATGCGGAAATTTGCTTGAAATCCATGCCTGGCGAAAAAATTCACTCATCACTAGTGGGTGGCTGAAACTAGACAAGCATTTGTCATTAAGAGAGATCTAAGGTCATCCAAGTGGACCAAATTTTTTAAAAATGTAAGGGCTTTGTTTTGAATTTAATTCAAATTATTCTGGTGTCAAAAGTTTGGTCGCCATTGCCCATGATTTGTTCCTCAGTACATTGTAAATAGTGACTGTTGTATAGTCATTAACAATGTTCAGGTCAATAAAAAAGGGTGTACAAAGTGTTGTGTTGTGTCAAAGTAAGACCAGAATTGATCACCGTATTTATTTGGAAACAATACATATTGTCAAAGTCAAGTGAATTATTTTATGTTATTTATTGAATACAGAGCTTTCTACGCACATCACAATCACATTCCTGTTTCCCAGTGGCAGAACTTTTGGGTACGTGCACAAGCAAACATCTTAGAGGCCATGTTAGCCTGTATCACCAACTGTTTTAGACATATGTATTTTTATATAAGAAATAGGAAAGAGAGAATTCCAAGTTATTTGCTTAATATACAATTTATATATCAGCTGTACAGTTCATAGCTGGTGGTAGATTGCTATGAGCCAAAATGTTTCCAATTATAGATATTCTAATTAGTGATGGGCGAAAAAATTCGGCAGACATGGATGCGTGGTGAATTTCCATGTTTCACCATTGGTGGATTTTTTCGCGAAACAGGCAACAAAGTTTGTTGCAGAACAATCCGCCACGTGTCCAATAATTGTCGTGAGTGTCAAAAGAATTGTTGCGCGTCAAAAAGAATTGTCTCGTTCGTCAAAAGAATTGTCGCACGTCAAAAATAATTGTCTCTCATCAAAAGAATTGTCTCTCATCAAAAGAATTGTCTCGTGGGTCAAAAGAATTGTCTCGTGGGTCAAAAGAATTGTCTCTTGCATCAAAGAGAATTGTCTCTCTCGTCAAAAGAATTGTCGCACGTCAAAAGAATTGTCTCTCATCAAAAAAATTGTCTCGTGCGTCAAAAGAATTGTCTCATGCGTCAAAAGAATTGTCTCTCGCGTCAAAGAGAATTGTTGCGTGACAATTTTTTTTGACACGCGACATTTTCGTCATTTTGTAAATCTTTTGAAAGATTCGCAAATTTTTGGGCGAAACGAAACGGGACAGATTCGCTTATCACTCATATATATATATAGGAATCTATACATGTATATAGACATATAGAACACAGAACACTCATGGGACACTCATTGGGTTCAAAAATGTAATTGTGTAATTTGACGTTCTGTTCCTACACAGAGGACCTTTATCAAGACATTCAATCTCTCTCTCTCTCTCTCTCTCTCTCTCTCACATTAATTAATGAGAGGAGAAAGTAAGAAGCTTTGGGTCTACTTATAAAAAGATTTTCTTAAAGGGAGTATCCTCAGTCAATTTCACAAGACAGAGTCTTCTAAAGAATAGAAACAGCATGGAATAAATCTCATCACCTAAAGGCGTCTGGGAACTTCTAGAAGTCTTTCATCTGTAGATCAAAGTGATCAAGTAAAGGAAATCAGAGTTACTGATGAAATAAAAGAACAGTTTTTTACATACCATCTTTGGCAGTGAAAGACAACATTTAAAGAGAAAATTATATCTAAAAGGACATTAGAATGCATCACAGGAATACGAAAAAGAAAAAGTATGTAACATAAATGGAAATATATTCATAAAGCAACACAAGTTACTTCATCAGTTCTTATTGAAAATGTTCTTCTATGTAAAAAAACAACAGGGGCCAGTTACTGCTGCCCCGCCACAAGTGCAGTAGCACCAAGGTACACATACAGTGCACCTGTATTAGTGCTCATTCAGCTTGGACTTGCAGCAATGGGAGAGTTCTGCTCTAACATCTACCCAAGGTGTAGAACACAAGCTCTTTCATGCTGGAATGGCAGTTGGTTGATGTCATCTACTTGGACTTTGCTAAAGCGTTTGATACAGTACCTCACAGAAGGTTAATGATCAACTTGAGGAATATTGGCCTAGAACATAATATTTGTAATTGGATAGAGAACTGGCTGAAGGATAGATTACAAAGAGTGGTGGTAAATGGAACATTTTCTAATTGGACCAGTGTGGTTAGTGGAGTACCGCAGGGGTCAGTCCTTGGTCCTTTGCTTTTTTCAACTTGTTTATTAATGACCTGGAGGTGGGCATAGACAGTACTGTTTCTATTTCTGCTGACGACACTAAATTGTGCAAAACTATAAGTTCCATGCAGGATGTGCCGCTTTGCAGAGCGATTTGACAAAATTGGAAAACTGGGCAGCAAACTGGAAAATGAGGTTCAATGTTGATAAGTGCAAAGTTATGCACTTTGGTAGAAATAATATAAACGCAAACTATCTACTGAATGGTAGTGTGTTGGGGGTATCCTTAATGGAGAAGGATCTAGGGGTTTTTTGTAGATAACAAGTTGTCTAATTGCAGGCAGTGACATTCTGTGGCTACTACAGCAAATAAAGTGCTGTCTTGTATAAAAAAAAAGGCATTGACTCAAGGGATGAAACATAATTTTGCCCCTTTATAGGTCCTTGGTAAGGCCTCACCTTGAGTATGGGGGGCAGTTTTGGGCTCCAGTCCTTAAGAAGGATATTAATGAGCTGGAGAGAGTGCAGAGACTGCAACTAAACTGGTAAAGGGGATGGAAGATTTAAACTATGAGGTGAGACTGTCGAGGTTGGGGTTGTTTTCTCTGGAAAAGAGGCGCTTGCGAGGGGACATGATTACTCTGTACAAGTACATTAGAGGGGATTATAGGCAGATGGGGGGGTTCTTTTTTCCCATAAAAACAATCAACACACCAGAGGCCCCCCCTTTAGATTAGAGAAAAAAAAGTTGTCACCCGCGTAAAAAAAAAAGATACTGGTGTCAAAATATTGCCATGCGAAACAATTTTTTTTTTGGCGTTTTACTAATCTTTTCAAAGTTTTTCGGTAAAGCGAAATGGGACAGATTGGCAAATTGGCAAAAAATGGTGGATTATGCCTGTTTTTGCACTTTGTAACCTGCCTTAAACACAGTAAAAAAAACTCCTAATGTATATAATTCCAGTCAGCCAGTAATTTTCTGGTTGTAACAATATCTGTCTTCCATTCACTCTTTTTAGGGCATTTTAACTATTAAAATACTTCAATAAAAAGTGTATGAATTGTCACAAATATTATAACGTTTAAATTAATTTAGTTTTTTTTTTACAGATGTTTAGGGGAAAAGGAATGAAGCTAGTAATTCATGGCAAATTCCAATGTGATCAACACATTTAGTAGGGAGTAGTCAAACATGCGTAGTGTCCATTGGTCACATATGCAGATGGCCATATGACAGCCATGATTGTTGATTAGTGATGAGCGAATCTGTCCCGTTTCGCTTTGGTAGAAAATTTGTGAATCTTTCAAAAGATTTGCGAAATGGCGAAAAATTTGCAAAACAGCAAAAATGTCTTGCGCCAAAAAAAAATTGTTGCGCACATTTTGGGCAACATTTGGGCAACCTGCCAATGGTGAAACGTGGAAATTCGCCACGAATTTCCTCCTGGTGAATAGCGATGAGCGAATCTCTCCCATTTCGCTTCGATAAAAAAATGTTGCGTGCCAAAAAAAAAAATTTGTGCAACAATTCTTTTGATTAGAGACAATTCTTTTTGACCCAAGAGACAATTCTTTTGATGAGAGAGACAATTCTTTTTGGTGCAAGACAATTCTTTTGATGAGAGAGACAATTCTTTTGATGAGAGAGACAATTCTTTTTGACCCAAGAGACAATTCTTTTGATGAGAGAGACAATTCTTTTTGGTGCAAGACAATTCTTTTGATGAGAGAGACAATTCTTTTTGACCCAAGAGACAATTCTTTTGATGAGAGAGACAATTCTTTTTGGTGCAAGACAATTCTTTTGATGAGAGAGACAATTCTTTTTGACCCAAGAGACAATTCTTTTGATGAGAGAGACAATTCTTTTGATTAGAGACAATTCTTTTTGACCCAAGAGACAATTCTTTTGATGAGAGAGACAATTCTTTTTGGTGCAAGACAATTCTTTTGATGAGAGAGACAATTCTTTTGATGAGAGAGACAATTTTTTTTGACCCAAGAGACAATTCTTTTGATGAGAGAGACAATTCTTTTTGGTGCAAGACAATTCTTTTGATGAGAGAAACAATTCTTTTTGACCCAAGAGACAATTCTTTTGATGAGAGAGACAATTCTTTTTGGTGCAAGACAATTCTTTTTTGACGTGCAACAATTCTTTTTAATGCTCGCTGGGGACAATTTTTGGACGAAAATTGTAGCGAATTTTGTCAACCGTTTTGTGAAATAATTCGCCAATGGGGAAAAGTGGAAATTCACCTTGAATCCATGCCTGACAAATTTTTTCTTCCATCACTACTGGTGAATAATTTCACTCATCACTATTGTTGATGACTGCATCCATAATCCATTACCTGTTAAGGATGACTGATATGACTGATGACTATTATAACAGGTAAAACTACCATTATCACCATTACTGCCAATACATGGAGACCTTTTTCCATTCATCTGCCATAGGTAGTATTTCATGAACAAATTGCATTATTTTGCTCATGAAAAAGCCACATTTTAAATCTCTAAATCTGTTAAAAAAACACTTATGGCATTAATCAAAATTCACATTTCTGTTTTATATTCTTAAAAAACCCAAATAATATATAGTTTTCATACTAAACCCAGTATTTTCCTGGCACCAAAAATAAGGGTTGGAATAACATTGTTGTGATTGAAAAGGATTCGGACTGCACATCTGATCTGCCTTAAGAGTAAATTAATCTTTTCATATCTATTTTTTAAACTGAGGCTGCTCCTGTAGTTACATTTATAACTGTGATGAAATAACCTTTTCCAGCAGCATACGATGTATTTATAATAGTGTTTTGATCCTATCTTCTTTTTCATTTTTGCCGCAGAACTGGCTTAGTTTAGTCTTAACATTAGGGCAGACTTCCACTGAGATGAAAAAGGGGAAATTATTTGTTGAATGGAGAATAATGTTATATTGTTGTAAAGACACACTGAGCACACACATTTTCCACTAGAAACACCAACTACACACTTACATCCACACCCTGTATACGGTTTGATATGTGTCAATAGAGAGACAATGAGATACCTATAGTGATGATCTGTCCCATTTCGCTTGGCCAATAAATTCGCAAATCTTTCAAAATATTCGCGAAACAGCGGAAAATTTGCGAAACCGCGACTATTCTTTTGACATGTGACTATACTTTTGACGCTTGCGACTATTCTTGCGACAATTTTGGACGTGCGACTATTCTTTTGATGCCTGCGACTATTCTTGCAACAATTTTTGGACGCGTGACTATTCTTGCAACAATTTTGGACATGTGACTACTCTTTTGACGCCTGCGACTATTCTTATGACAATTTTGCCCATGTGACTATTATTTTGATGCTCGTGACTATTCTTGCATCAATTTTTGGATGCATGACTATTCATGCGACAATTTTTGGATGCACGACAAATTTTTTTCATCCGTTTCGTGAAACAATGCGCCAATGGCGAAACGTGGAAATTCGCCGCAAATCCATGCCTGGAGAAACATTTCACCCAACACTAGTTACCTATCAATCAAGTAAATTCAGTCTAATTACCAAACCAGACTAAGGTGTTCCTTCCTCATCCACCTACAGTATTTCCCACCAGTCAGTCAATAGGGCCCTTTGTCTGTGGGGAGATGTTTGTGCGACTGTGAGTTTTATTTTTAGGTAAAGCCAAGAAGTTTATACTCCAGGGCCAACAATGAACAAGAAGAGCTTTAAATCAATATGAAATTGGCAGGTTTTGATTCTTTGGCAAGGTTCTCCAACTTGTGGCCTTATGGATGTTGGCGAAGATGTCCAAGCATCTCTCAACAAGCAAATTCTGTCACAGATAGAATACTGCAAGGGATATCTTATTTGTTGCTATATGTTTCTGCACTGAGGAACATTCTCCCTATGTGATGTTAACCTCCTTATGGAATGTTTTTCAAAAATGCTAAATAAGTAGCCAACGTTATGTATTTTTCACATTTCAACATTCTTCTTCTCCTGGGGGGCAATTAGGAACCCACCATTGTTAGGTAATGTGAGGACAGATTTAACCATAGGTACATAGGTTTTAGGCCTACTAGTATATTTAAGGCCTAGAGTTGGCAAAAAGTTGTTGAACTTTTAATATACGTTGTTTTGATCATTTAATGTAAGTTGGAATGATTAACTGCTATATGCTGAATCATACATCGTCACCCCAGCGTTATTGAAGGACCCCAGATGTCACATGATGTTTTGGGAAGTCCAGAATTTCTGTTATCATAAGTGGTCAAGTGTCAGGAGAAGCTTCACGAAGATGGACAGATAACAGAGGGAATACTGAACTCTGATTGGACAAGATATGGGGGCAGTGGGGGCTTCTGGAAATTCCCCACTGAAGGGTATAAAAAGGCATGACAGAATGTAAACAGAATGCAACTTGGAAGTTTCATGTACAACATTGTATTTGTACATTGTTTCCCCATCGATGTAAATTAAAATTAAATCTTATCTGATTTCTTTTTGAGCAAAGTCTAGGCGGTGTTCTTGCGTTATTACTAGTGATGGGCGAAATGTTTCGCCAGGAATGGATTCACGGTGAATTTCCGCGTTTCGCCATTGGCGGATTGTTTCGCAAAACGGATGAAAAATTAAACGCAGAAAAATTCGCTGCACGTCCAAAAATTGTCGCCAGCGTCAAAAAAGAATAGTCGCGAGTGTCAAAAAAGAATAGTTGCGGGCGTCAAAAGAATAGCCTCGCAACTAAATAATAGTCGCTGGCGACAAAAGAATAGCCGTGCGACGAAATAATAGCTGCGGGTGACAAAACAATAGTCGCAGGCGACAATTTTTCATAATTTTTGCCGTTTCGCGAATTTTTCACCTTTTCGTGGATCTTTTGAAAGATTCGCAAATTTTTCGGCGAAGCGAATTTCCGCGTTTCGCCATTGGCGGATTGTTTCGCAAAACGGATGAAAAATTCACCGCGGAAAAATTCGCTGCACGTCCAAAAATTGTCGCGGGCGTCAAAAAAGAATAGTCGCGGGTGTCAAAAAAGAATAGTTGCGGGCGTCAAAAGAATAGCCTCGCAACGAAATAATAGCCGCGGGCGACAAAAGAATAGCCATGCAACGAAATAATAGCCGCGGGTGACAAAATAATAGTCGCAGGCGACAATTTTTTTTGCCGCACATCATTTTTGCCGTTTCGCAAATTTTTCACCTTTTCGTGGATCTTTTGAAAGATTCGCAAATTTTTCGGCGAAGCGAAACGGAACAGATTCACTCATCACTAGTTATTACCCAATTTTTGGGCCTGACAGTAATGTCATTTTCCCTATAATAGCCTGTGATGTCCACCTCCAAGGGGACCAAACGTTTCTAAAGTTTCTTAGTGGACCAACATGTCCAGGCAGATGTCTACATAAAAATTCACACTACTAAATATAAATGGTCCCTTTTCCATTACCAAGCCTTGTTAGCAGTTTATTTCCTACGACTAACATCATGCCTATAAATCTTCAATAATCACATCAATATTTTATTTTATGTTCTTGCTGATCGGCCAAGAAGCCCCTGAAAACATGGGAAATGTACGATGAATAGCTACACAACTGCCCAGCAGCTCAAAATCATTCAAGCTCCTTGCAGACAAATCAATAGCACGGCTTCCCACATTGCAATTGTTCAGTTTATTTCGACAGAACTTCGCTTTTGTTTGCAATGTAAAGTTTCCCCAAGTTTTCATTGTACTTTGTGTCAGCTCCTTTAGTTTGCCTCGCCATTTCCCAGAAGAATAAAACCCATCTTTAAAATGTTAAAGCCTGCTGATTTTAGAACTACAGACAGCTGTAGTAACGTTTGCGGGAAAAGCGCTGGGAACTAAAAGGAAGAATCGGTTATTCATTGCTTGATTTAAGGCCATGTTGTTCTTACTTGACTTTAACTCTTTATTGTCATTTAACTTGGAAAGATAGCGTTGGAGAGCCAAAAGGAAATCTTCAGAAAGAGGTTTCTTAGTCATTTTGTCGGGGGCACAAAACATCATAGGAACCTAACAACAACGAGATCAACTAAATAAGTGTTTATTGATCCATTTTGTACTTATTCTGTTTCTTTTTTTTTTCTTATGTGCTATTAATTGTCAAACTAAAAATTTGTAAAGATTGAGGCAAGAGGTTTTAATTAAAGAAGCCATCAAACCTTCAAATATGGTAAAGAATGTATTTAGATCCGTTTATATACACATGAAAAGAACATTACCAGTGCAAATAGGGGCCCAATATAGTCGTTTCAATAGGAAGATGGGCATGGTGGTGGCAGTGGTGGTGGTGTTGGTGGTTAGGTAGTCACACTTATTCTTTAACTCACACCTTGCTGAGTTAAAGAATCAGTTCATAGTATACATTACAGGACATCCTAACTGTTACGATGTATTATACATGTAAAAAACTTTATAGATGCTCTTTTAGTTTCTTCTTTTCCATAACTAGCAGTCAGTTAGGCTAAACCTTCTGAGGTGTGCTCTCTGAACCTATGCTTATGCCTACTTCTTCCACTGTCCCCTCTCAATTCTCATCCCTGCACCTGTCCCCTCCCAACACTGTTCCCTATCCCACAAAGGCAATGTTGGACTGGCCCACCAGGATACCAGGATAATTCCCAGTGGGCCCTCCTGCTCCTGATCATTTCGCCTGTTTCATGGCCATCCCCTATTTCTGATGGGAACAAAGAGGAGAAATAGATGGAAGAATAGATGCTAGCATGTAAATAAAAGGGACTAGGAGAATAAAGAGGTTGGTTGAGGAAAGGAGGAAATATAGTTTGGAAAGTGGGCCTATGGTCTAAGGTTTTCTGGTGGGCCCCTGAAGCCCCAGTCCGACACAGCACATGGGTGTACTTTTTAGGATATTTTTAGGCAATAATGGCAATGAGTATCCTTCTGTTTGTTAGTATTGATATGCCCACCAAATCTTTGATTGGCTGTTATGGGAGAGATTAAGTGATCTATGGAAGGATAGGTGCAGTAAGTAGGTTTGAGGTGGACATCCAAAATAAGAGGCCTGATATAGGCATGGGACCTGTTATACAGAATGACTGGCCTGGGGTTTTCCAAATAAGACTTTCATCATTTGGATATCCATACCTTAAGTCTACAAAAAGAAATCATTTAATTAAACCCAAGAGGATGGTTTTATCTGCAATAAGGATTAATTATGTCTTTATTGGGATCAAATACAAGATACTGTTTTATTATTACAGATAAAAGGGAATCATTTAACCATTAAATAAACCCAATAGGGCTGTTCTGTCCCCAATAAGGGGTAATTATATCTTAGTTGGGATCAAGTACAGGTACTGTTTTATTATTACAGAGAAAAGGGAATCATTTAACCATGAAATAAACCCAATAGGGCTGTTCTGCCCCAATAAGGGGTAATTATATCTTAGTTGGGATCAAGTACAGGTACTGTTTTATTATTACAGAGAAAAGGGAATCATTTAACCATTAAATAAACCCAATAGGGCTGTTCTGCCCCCAATAAGGGGTAATTATATCTTAGTTGGGATCAAGTACAGGTACTGTTTTATTATTACAGAGAAAAGGGAATCATTTAACCATGAAATAAACCCAATAGGGCTGTTCTGCCCCAATAAGGGGTAATTATATCTTAGTTGGGATCAAGTACAGGTACTGTTTTATTATTACAGAGAAAAGGGAATCATTTAACCATTAAATAAACCCAATAGGGCTGTTCTGCCCCCAATAAGGGGTAATTATATCTTAGTTGGGATCAAGTACAGGTACCCTTTTCTCTTTAATAATAAAACAGTACCTGTACTTGATCCCAACTAAGATATAATTACCCCTTATTGGGGGCAGAACAGCCCTATTGGGTTTATTTCATGGTTAAATGATTCCCTTTTCTCTGTAATAATAAAACAGTACCTGTACTTGATCCCAACTAAGATATAATTACCCCTTATTGGGGGCAGAACAGCCCTATTGGGTTTATTTAATGGTTAAATGATTCCCTTTTCTCTGTAATAATAAAACAGTACCTGTACTTGATCCCAACTAAGATATAATTACCCCTTATTGGGGCAGAACAGCCCTATTGGGTTTATTTAATGGTTAAATGATTCCCTTTTCTCTGTAATAATAAAACAGTACCTGTAACTGATCCCAACTAAGATATAAATAATCCTTATTGGATGCAAAAAAAAATCCCATTGTGTTCCATTTGAAGCAGCGTAGGTGGTTTTTCACGGTGAGGGCAGTGAGGTTGGGGAATGCCCTTCCTAGTGATGTGGTAATGGCAGATTCTGTTAATGCCTTTAAGAGGGGCCTGGATGAGTTCTTGATCAATCAGAATATCCAAGGCTATTGTGATACTAATATCTACAGTTAGTACTAGTGGTTGTATTTATAGTTTATGTATGTGAGTGTATAGATTGGTAGGTGTGGGTTAAGTGTGCTGGGTTTACTTGGATGGGTTGAACTTGATGGACACTGGTCTTTTTTCAACCCTATGTAACTATGTAACTATGTAACTATGTAACTATGTGTTTAACTAATATTTTATTGATTTTTTAGTAGACTTAAGGTATGGAGATCCAAATTACAGAAAGTACCCTTATCCGGAATACCCTTGGTCCCGAGCATTCTGGATAACCAGTCCTATACCTGTATATGATTAAGAGACAATGACCCATTTGACCATTGAAAGGTGAAGGAGGGAAAGAAAAACTATCTGCAGCCATATTGCTTATGTTACAGTAAATTGCTAAAAAGAAAAAAACTGCATTGATTTAAACAGTTCACACCCCAGAATCAAGCGTATCGATTGGAACTGTTACCTTTTCTGCAACTCCAATAAGGTCAAAAATACATTAAATTAAATAATAGCCTACAGGGCCCACGTACAAAGCGGACACCACAACATTTATGATCACTGGCAAATAAGGGGTTAAATACCCGAGAGGGGATTCTGCAGGGAAAACTGGATCTTGTTCAGATGAATACATAAATATAATAATGCTGCATTCATAGGGAAACCAAGTCGGCTAATGGCTCCCCAGTCCCGGCCTCAATGGAAAGGTTCATTTTGCAAGTATTGTTATTCTATAGAAACACTGTCACCTTGAAGTAGGGGGAAAAAAAAATCAACCCAGCAAAATTTCTGTTGGTGGCTGTAATACAGGAGCTGGAAATGATTCTTATTTTATAACAGTCAGTCTGCTGTTGTGCTAGAAAATAAGGGCTTAGACATATTTTCAGATTTAACAGCGAAGCAAAACATAAAACTGATGAAATGGTAGCATTTTTTTAAGAAAAATCCAAGCATTAGTCTATGTATATACAGTATATATATATACTAAATCCAATAAGGATTAATTAATCATTTAACCATTAAATAAACCCAATAGGACTGTTCTGCCCCAATAAGGGGTAATTATATCTTAGTTGGGATCAAGTACAGGTACTGTTTTATTATTACAGAGAAAAGGGAATCATTTAACCATTAAATAAACCCAATAGGGCTGTTCTGCCCCCAATAAGGGGTAATTATATCTTAGTTGGGATCAAGTACAGGTACTGTTTTATTATTACAGAGAAAAGGGAATCATTTAACCATTAAATAAACCCAATAGGGCTGTTCTGCCCCCAATAAGGGGTAATTATATCTTAGTTGGGATCAAGTACAGGTACTGTTTTATTATTACAGAGAAAAGGGAATCATTTAACCATTAAATAAACCCAATAGGGCTGTTCTGCCCCAATAAGGGGTAATTATAAAAAAAAAAAAATGTTGTGGGGTAAAAAAAAAGTTGTTGTGAAAAAACGTCCATTATCTTCAATGCGTTTTGCAAATTTTTGCGGTTTTGCAAAACTCAGAAACTCTCTTGTGTCTTTCCTTTGTTTATTGCAGGGTGGCTACTGTCTTTCTCATTAGCTCCCATAGACCTCCTATTGTGTTATAAAGCCTTTACAAGATGCTACCATATATTATTTATTAGTGAAGGGGCATGACGTTATGTCAATGGGGATAATGATCACCAAAGTATACAAAGCTGTATATGGAACACCCAGGAAAGGCACAACTCCCTCACATTTGTATAGCTTGTACAGGGACCTGCCATAAATCCCTGACAGCATGGATATTCCTAAGTAATAAGCACAACTCTGCAAGGACAGTCGCCAAGTTTGCTCATAGTCCCTACAGAGAGATACCATAAATCTAAACCAGCACGGATATTCCTATGCACTAAGCCCGATTCAGCAGAAACAGTCTGCACAGAGGGATATAATAAAACCGTATCACACAAGTATTTCTTATACTATTTGTTCATAGCCTGTAAAGGGAGATGGCAGAAATTTATGACCGTATAAGTAGTCGAAGCATAATTTATATAGTGACCTTTTTAAACAGCTGCTCTATTCAGACGTTATTTCATTCCAAACATTCCTGATTTGTCAAGAGCTCATCCATATACTGTGCCAATAGTACATTTCTGCCCAATAAAAATTGTTGCCACCGCCATATAACTAGTGATGCTTCCAATGTCAGAAGCGGAAAATGTACCGGATAATAAAAATACTTATTCTATTCTAAAAGAAACCACTTATGTTATAAGATGTAATCACCAAACATAATACACTTCGTTATTACCTTTTCACACAATTATGCAATCTTTCCCAATGAATATCGATATACAGAAATAAATACGACTCTTAAATACCCTTTGTCTATCAGTTAATTTTAATACATTTTCTGTTATTGCTTAATGTGGGAAGGTATCAAAGGCTATTAAAATGAATAGAGCAATGGTTGATAAATAATGTAACTCATCGATAGGGTTGCCAACTGTCCGTTTTTGACCTGGACAGCGCAGATCGGGAAATTAGGAAAACCGGGCAGGACTCAATAACATTGATGTGACGATTGACCAATTGCCGATCGCCACGTCATAGCCCCGGCCTTGGGATGTCACAACCCCACCTCCTCTCTGGCCAGCGATTTCATAGCCCCGCCTTCACTCCGCCCCCCCCTTACACCACGCTTACCCCCTGTCTGGGTAAGAAAGCCAGCAGAGGTGGCAACCCTACTCATCAACCTCCATAAGATAATAAGGGTCTGATTCATCAAAGTACGAGTTTGAATCCCGAAATGGGTAAAATTCGGAATAGAAACGATAATTTTTGATGATCAGAAATCCTATGGGAGGCTTTCCTTGGGCCGGGTTGGAGCTGCAGAGTGCCATTGAGCCCTATGGGAGACTTTCCTTGGGCCGGGTTGGAGCTGCAGAGTGCCATTGAGCCCTATGGGAGACTTTCCTTGGGCCGGGTTGGAGCTGCAGAGTGCCATTGAGCCCTATGGGAGACTTTCCTTGGGCCGGGTTGGAGCTGCAGGGTGCCATTGAGCCCTATGGGAGACTTTCCTTGGGCCGGGTTGGAGCTGCAGAGTGCCATTGAGCCCTATGGGAGACTTTCCTTGGGCCGGGTTGGAGCTGCAGAGTGCCATTGAGCCCTATGGGAGACTTTCCTTGGGCCGGGTTGGAGCTGCAGAGTGCCATTGAGTCCTATGGGAGACTTTCCTTGGGCCAGGTTGGAGCTGCAGAGTGCCATTGAGCCCTATGGGAGACTTTCCTTGGGCCGGGTTGGAGCTGCAGAGTGCCATTGAGCCCTATGGGAGACTTTCCTTGGGCCGGGTTGGAGCTGCAGAGTGCCATTGAGCCCTATGGGAGACTTTCCTTGGGCCGGGTTGGAGCTGCAGGGTGCCATTGAGCCCTATGGGAGACTTTCCTTGGGCCGGGTTGGAGCTGCAGAGTGCCATTGAGCCCTATGGGAGACTTTCCTTGGGCCGGGTTGGAGCTGCAGAGTGCCATTGAGTCCTATGGGAGACTTTCCTTGGGCCAGGTTGGAGCTGCAGAGTGCCATTGAGCCCTATGGGAGACTTTCCTTGGGCCGGGTTGGAGCTGCAGAGTGCCATTGAGCCCTATGGGAGGCTTCCAAAATCATTTACAGAAGGATCAAAGTCAGAAAGGTTTTCCCGCCGCTAACGATCGTTCGGATACGAAAATTTCATGACTTTCGGATCGCCAATACGATATTATCGTGACTAATGCAATTTTTTCGCAAACATTTTCGTGACATTTCCGATCGTCAGAAATGATCGTATCCAATCCGAATTTTACCCATTTCGGGATTCAAACTCGTACTTTGATGAATGTGCCCCTTAATATGTTTATTGAATTTTCTTAAGCAGAAAATGAATCAAATCACTAGTCAAAAAAATCTGGCTGCTGTTTTTTTTTTTATTTAGTAATTAAATTCACTCAATTGCATATCATCTAAAAAGGCAACAAACACATCAGCAAAATGTATGTCGGAGATTTCGCACTTTTTTTTTTACCGGAACTCTTTGCTTTCCTTCAGACTAACCGACGCCGTTCTGCAAGGACACTCCGCGTCTCCTTTCCAATTCATTACGGTTCTAAAATAAAGTAGGTGTGACAGACAGTCGCAAGTCGAGAATGATGTTCCGCAATCCTGAAAGATTTAAGGAAACCCTAAAAGAAAAGGAACATTAATATATGGCGGAATGCTTGCTAAATCGAATAGCTTACTTGGATTCTGCCGTCGTAAAGCATGACATTAGTTCCAATTTTACATGCTGTAAGAGCAATATTGGATAATTTAGGAGTCTGTAACTATCCAAGCTTTAAAACAGAAAGTCGGTAGGAAAAAAAAAAAAAATCATCTTTGCTAAGTAAATTGAGCATTTCCAATTCAGTATTCTTTATATGGAAAGTGCTGAATTAATTTATACAAGATGCTTTCAGATACTGCCAGTCAAACCACAT
The DNA here is from genome assembly GCF_000004195.4 of Xenopus tropicalis. Lineage (NCBI taxonomy): Eukaryota > Metazoa > Chordata > Amphibia > Anura > Pipidae > Xenopus > Xenopus tropicalis. The sequence goes on along the minus strand of NC_030685.2, from coordinate 80,790,512 downwards.
TAAAGCACCTTTGTTCTAATTGTATTCATTGTATACAACAAGGTCAATTTAAAGAAGAACTACACTCGAGCAGAAATGCCATATTTTCTAGACTGGACCTGCCGACAGGTTCAGCATTTCTATAGTAGCAATAATTCATCCATGAAGATGATTTGTCACAGGTCCTTCCCATCTTGGTTCTTGTTAGCAGTGTCAGTGACACTGCACATGCTCAGTGGGCTCTGGGCAGCTGTTGAGAAGTTGAGTTGTCGCATATAAGCGGATGGGGCAGAGCTAATTATCAAATTCTGATGCTAATTGCATTGGTTTCAGAGTTTCCATGTACAGGTATAGGACCCGTTATACAGAATGCTCAGGACCAAGGGTATTCTGGATAATTTGGATCTTCATACCTTAAGTCTATAAAAAAAATCAATAAACCATTTATTAAACTCAATAAGATTATTTTGCATCCAGTAAGGATTAATTATATCTTAGTTTGAATCAAATACAAAGCACTGTTTTATTATGGGAGACGGGCTTTCCGTAGTTCGGAGCTTTCTGGATATCGGGTTTCCGGATAAGGGATCCCATACCTGTACTAATAATCATAATTAATTACTAATGAGTTTTATATTGGGACGTTTATATTATATTTATAGACTGTATATTGTAAGCTTTTATGATCTTAAGTTTTAGTTCTCCTTGAAGAAATAGGGATATGTAGTTCAGCCCAATACCCATGGATCCTGTGGGGTGATGTTTGGATCAACCAATTGCTCAGAATTAGGGATGAGCAAATCTGTCCCATTTCACCATAAAATTTGCGAAACTCGGCGAAAATGTTGCGCGTCAAAAAGAATTGCTTGACGCGAGCGACAATTCTTTTGACATGCAACAATTTTTTCGACGCGGGCGACAATTTTTCCACTGCAAATTTTTTCATCCATTTCGAAAAAAATCAGCCACTGGCGAAACGTGCAAAAACACTGTGAATCCATGCCTGGCGAAACATTTTGCCCATCACTAACACTCTGCCCCTTCCCGAACACTCTGCGCTGGTTCAGTACTACTATGTACTAAATGTGTTGTGGTACTTATTTAAATAAAAGTGCTCACCCTGCCCCTCTGATGTCAGACATGGTGGGCACAGATATATAAATCAGCATGATGCATTGGTCTGCATTGGTCAATCTTGGGATGAGTTATGGTGGCTTAGGCTCGGTGTTGGTTGCCTACCTGGTAAGGAACTGAAGCATCCAATACTGTGAAACCGTTGTTAATAATTATCTTTTATGAATATAGTGCTGAAATATTTCTTGGTCATCGTCATTTACATTCACAATTAGTGATGGGCGAAATGTTTCGGCAGGCATGGATTCGCGGATGAAAACATTTGCAGTGGAAAAATAGCCGTGGGCGACGAGACTATGCCTTTTTTGACATGACCGCAATGTATTCGATGCAATCATGACTTTTTGAAAAAATTGCCAGCGAATCCATGCCTGGTGAAAAATTCGCTCATCACTCTCTGTAGATACTTAGGGGCAGATTCATGAAATCACGAGATGGAATGGGATAAATTCGGATTGGATACGAAAATTTCTTAAGATCACAAATATCACGCAAAATGCTTACGAAAAAATCATATTAGTCACGATAATATTGTATTGGCGATCCGAAAGTCACGGAATTTTCGTACCGAACAATTGTAAAAAGCGGGAAAACCTTTCCGAATTTATGAAAATTATCGTGCGGTTGTCGAAAAAGTTGTGCGGGTGTCGAAAAAGTCACGCAACAGACGAAAAATTCAGCGAAAATAGGCTTGGAGCGCTCGAATGAGCGCTCCGAGCGTTTGTGTCTTAGTAAATCTGCCCCTTAGTAAGAGCCTGTGTATTACTAGCTAAGGGCAACTAAAGAGAAGTATTTCCTTCCTCCTGATGCTCCATTCCATTATACCATCACAAAGCCCCAATTTCGCAGCAATCTCCATATGTAAGATCATAGCAGGCTGACCGACATCTCATTGGTACATTCTCTTGCAACTGTGATTAACTTTTAGTCATTTACTTTAGAAAACTAGGGGCACAGTCCAGTTTTAGGAAGAGTTTAGAAGAGTCTTGTAGTCTTACATTTCTCATCCCCCCTTTCCTTAATGGGGTTAAAAATTAAATAAACACACCCCGGACAAACTTCATGCTTTATTCCCGGACCACCTCAACACTTGTTGGAGACTTTGTGGTGAAGTGGGCCCCCCACTTCCCATCTTTTGGACATGCCCCAAGATACAGACTCTTTTGGATAACTTAGCAAATCTACTAACCAACGTAACCACTCAGGTCTTGCCAAAAGATCCACTTACCTATCTATTGGGGAGGCCCTTCCCTGGGCTTTCCATATACTCCCAGACCTTAGTCAACCACGTTCTAACAGCGACCCGCATAGCTTTAGCAGCTAAATGGAAATCCACAGACCCACCTATCATATCTGAAGTAATTACTAGAGTAAATAACAATAGATGCTTTGAGGATTTCTATCTAGCATTCCATCAAAATAAATCTGCTAATTTTCAAAAGGTCTGGTCTATTTGGGTGTTCAGGGGCCTCGCCAATCAAATGTCTAGCAATACGCAGAGTCATCTTTTAAATCCCGGCTCATCCCCAGTATAAGCTTCTCTCAACTAACTTAAATATCCAAAACTGTCAAGGCTGTTAGTTACCGTTTCCCTTTTCTTTATACATTTCCCAATTTTTCATATCCTCCCTATCCATCCCCCCCCCACCCTACCCTACCACCCTCTACTTCCCCTCCCTTCCCCTCTCTCTCCCCTCACCCTACTTTTCCTATCTCTCCCCTACCCCTTCTCCTTCCACCACCACCAATACCAACTCTTCAACTCAGGTAATAAGTTGAAATTATAGCAAAAAAGGGGAAAGTTGTGCTCAACCACTAAATTTTAAACCATTAGGCGGGGGTGCAATGAGGTTGTGACCACAAAATACATATAGAAAACAACAAGAGATCCTCTGCACTCACCCATTATCAATATATATAGGGCATTAAGACATTCTGTGCATTAAGCTACTAAGAAATGCCCTCCCCTTTAAGCAAAACAGGGATTGTTTGTCCATACATTGCAATATAATAAGTAGAAATTGCCAATGTATACTATGCTACCTACGCTCTAAATCAATGCTTTGAACTGTATTGTACCAGAAGGCAACTGAAACTGCTAACCCCCCCTTTTTCTTTTCTGTATCCCCCATATCCTTTAATCAAAAAAAAAATTAAGAAAACATTGTAGCTGCAGTATTCTGCTTGGTAGGTGTATAATCATCTTAAAGTTTCCTTAGATATAACTAGTGATGAGCGAATCTATCCCGTTTTGCTTCGTCGAAAAATTCGCAAATCTATCAAAAGATTCGCGAAACGGCGGAAAATTCACGAAACGGCAAAATTGTCATGCACCGGAAAAAATTGTCGCCTGCGGCTATTCTTTTGTCGTGCGGCTATTCTTTTGGCGCCCGCGGCTATTATTTTGTCGCTTGGTGAATTTTTTCGCGGCTAATTTTTTCATCCGTTTCGCGAAACAATCCGCCAATGACGAAACGCGGAAATTCGCTGTGAATCCATGCCTGCCGAAACATTTCGCCCATCACTATATATAACCTGTTTCTGTATTAAAATCAAGCTTTACCCTGACCAGCAATATTGTTTATTTGCTGTATCCAAGCCGGTATTGCTTCAATCCATAGCATATATTTTTTACTTCTTTTAGAAACATTGCCAGCCATGTTGCCATTTAATTTAAAAGTAACCAAGAGGAGAAAGTACATCAAGTTCAACTTTGCATGACCATTTATTAGCTTAATAAGACTTAATCCTGGCTGGCAGTCAGTTTTAAAGCAAATTACCCATTTTTTTTTTCTACGCCGTACTGCAAGAATAATACAATTCAAAGCGCCCAATGGCATTTGCTGTGTTTTAGTGTTAAAATAACAGAAAAATGTCTGGTTTATTTTCTTATTGTAGAATGCCAAGTTTATCATTTATATTCAGACAAAAGAAAGGAGGGGCGGTGGGTTTGTTGGGGGAAAAAAAAGCACAGAAATAAAAAAAAAACAGAAAAGCATTCAGTTCTAAGAGACAGTCTGTCAAATACCCTTTTTTGAGATTAAAATAAATAAAGGCCAAGCTTATTCTAAAAACTCATCAACCAAACAACATATTGGACTGAGGGAATAATGGAACAGCTGGTTTATTAAAGGACATTCATCTCAGTAAGAATTGGATATTCTTCTGTTGATGCTAATGTCTGATGGTTTTCTTTTCTTATTTCCTTTTCATATAAAGTGAATGAAAGGAGCTGACTGACTCCAAAGAACAGGTGATGTGTTGATTCTTTGGAAATGACATGGTATCTCCTCGCCACTGTCCATTCAATCAGCGCTGAAGTGATGTTGATGGTATATGTTGCATCTTCTCTCTACTTTTTTTTATTATTTTTGGGAAACAACCCTAAAGGCAGATAAATAGCTCTAAATAAACATTTATTTCAGTTCTTTAAAGGAGACATATCCTATAAAAATTAAGAATGTACCAGTGAATTATACTCTATACTCTAGATATAGAAGGATTGTGCTAAAAAAAGTTGTGTTTATGACTAGTGATGAGCGAATCTGTTCAAAAAAATTAGCGAATCTTTCAAAAGATCCGCGAAACGGCGAAAAATTTGCAAAACGCCGAAAATGTCGTGCGACAAAAAAAAAATTGACGGCCGCGGCTATTATTTTGTTGCATGGCTATTGTTTCGTCGCCTGCGGCTATTATTTTGTCGCGCGGCTATTGTTTCGTCACCCGCGGCTATTATTTTGTCGCCCGCGGCTATTATTTTGTGGCGCAGCTATTATTTCGTCGCCCGCGGCTATTATTTTGTTGCACAGCTATTATTTTGTCGCCCGCGGCTATTATTTCATCGCGCGGCTATTCTTTTGACGCCTGCGACTATTCTTTTTTGATGCCGGCGACAATTTTTGGACGTGCGGCGAATTTTTCCGTCACAAATTTTTTCATCCGTTTCGCAAAACAATCCACCAATGGCGAAACGCGGAAATTCACCGCAAATCCATGCCTGGCGAAATATTTCGTCCATCACTATTTATGACTTATTTATTGAGAAATTCCACAAAAACCCCACTAGCCCCGCCCATCTGTTCCACTTCCTGCTGGCTGAATTCTCTGGATGAGCTGGGGAGCCGGTGGCACTCAGCACACTGCACTGTAGGATAGGAACCAATCAGCAGCTAGGCTGACCTGATAGGGAACTGAAGCCTGTCTATGCTTGTGTGAGTGCAGGGTGTGATTGGCTCTCCCCCTCCTAATGTGCTTCTGGCAGGGACCGTTAGGACACACCCACCCCTCATGTGAAACCCAGACAGGGACCTGAGAGGATCTATAGGGAGCTCCAATAAAGGGGCCATTTTTACAGAGAGGATTAATATTTAGCCCAAAGTGAAACCAGCACCGGATATTATTCATAATTGCCTACAAAATTAGCATTTTCCCATTTATCCAATATGTCTCCTTTAATATATAAATACTTTTATTGGTTACATAGTTACATAGTTACATAGGGTTGAAAAAAGACCAGTGTCCATCAAGTTCAACCCATCCAAGTAAACCCAGCACACCTAACCCACACCTACCAATCTATACACTCACATACATAAACTATAAATACAACCACTAGTACTAACTGTAGATATTAGTATCACAATAGCCTTGGATATTCTGATTGATCAAGAACTCATCCAGGCCCCTCTTAAAGGCATTAACAGAATCTGCCATTACCCCATCACTAGGAAGGGCATTCCATAACCTCACTGCCCTCACCGTGAAAAACCACCTACGCTGCTTCAAATGGAAGCTCCTTTCCTCTAATCTAAAGGGGTGACCTCTGGTGCGTTGATTGTTTTTATGGGAAAAAAGAACATCCCCCAACTGCCTATAATCCCCTCTAATGTACTTGTGCAGAGTAATCATGTCCCCTCGCAAGCGCCTCTTTTCCAGAGAAAACAACCCCAACCTCGACAGTCTCACCTCATAGCTTAAATCTTCCATCCCCTTTACCAGTTTAGTTGCACGTCTTTGCACTCTCTCCAGCTCATTAATATCCTTCTTAAGGACTGGAGCCCAAAACTGCCCCCCATACTCAAGGTGAGGCCTTACCAGGGACCTATAAAGGGGCAAAATTATGTTCTCATCCCTTGAGTCAATGCCCTTTTTTATACAAGACAGCACTTTATTTGCTTTAGTAGCCACAGAATGACACTGCCTGGAATTAGACAACTTGTTATCTACAAAAAACCCCAGATCCTTCTCCATTAAGGATACCCCCAACACACTACCATTCAGTAGATAGTTTGCGTTTATATTATTTCTACCAAAGTGCATAACTTTGCACTTATCAACATTGAACCTCATTTTCCAGTTTGCTGCCCAGTTATCTAATTTTGTCAAATCGCTCTGCAAAGCGGCACATCCTGCATGGAACTTATAGTTTTGCACAATTTAGTGTCATCAGCAAAAATAGAAACAGTACTGTCTATGCCCCCCTCCAGGTCATTAATAAACAAGTTAAAAAGCAAAGGCCCAAGGACTGACCCCTGCGGTACCCACTAACCACACTGGTCCAATTAGAAAATGTTCCATTTACAACCACTCTTTGTACTCTATCCTTCAGCCAGTTCTCTATCCAATTACAAATATTATGTTCTAGGCCAATATGATCATTAACCTTCTGTGAGGTACTGTATCAAACGCTTTAGCAAAGTCCAAGTAGATGACATCAACTGCCATTCCAGCATCGAGGTTCCTGCTCACCTCCTCATAAAAGGCGACTAAATTAGTCTGGCAAGATCTGTTACGCATAAAACCATGCTGGCACAAACTAATAGTATTGTGAACTGCAATGTATTCAACTATCCTATCCCTTATTACCCCTTCCAAAAGTTTTCCTACTACTGATGTCAGACTAACAGGCCTATAGTTTTCAGGCTGAGAACGGGATCCCTTTTTAAATAACGGCACCACATTAGCAATCCACCAGTCTCTTGGCACCATGCCAGACCTCAATGAATCCTGAAAAATTATGTGAAGAGGAAAAATTATGTGAAGAGGTAAGTTTTCTCTTTTTCACTCTACTGTATATACACTGTGGCAAGAATTTGAATTTGAAATTTCAAAAGGATATATATTTATACAAACTTGACAATATCAAATGAGTAGGGTTGAGTGAATCTGTCCCATTTTGCTTCGCCGGAAAAAAAATTGCAGAAGTTTGAAAAGATTTGTGGAACGGCGAAAAATTTGCGAAACACGTAAAATGATGATTGTGAAAAAAGTATTAAAAAAAATTGTTGTGTGTGTCAAAAAATTGTTGCGCAAAAGTACGTGTACAGCTACAATATGGGATCCATTATCTTTCATTTGTGGGGGGGGGGTGGTTCAGTCAAAACTTAGAGAGACAGAAGGTCTGATGGAGAAATGTAAGTTAGTACAGGTGGAGATATACACTATTATGTTGAACCTAAAAAAAATGGCAGAAAAGTCACGAAGACCCTGACTTTTTCAATTTATCACATGAAAACCGCAACTTTTTTGAATTCTCGCACAAAAAAACATCTATAGAAATCTGAGGCCTCTACACTTTCAAAGCAAAAGAAAGATGTTCCAGGAAAGAGAAGGGAAATCTGCCCTTGACTTCTACACAATCTCAACAAGTTTTAGTTGGCAAATTGTCGGATTTCAATTTTTATCCCTTTGGACATTTAGGGGCACATTTACTAACCCACGAACGGGCCGAATGCGTCCGATTGCGTTTTTTTCGTAATGATCGGTAATTTTGCGATTTTTTTTCGTATTTTTTGCGATTTTTTTCCGCGTCTTTGCGATTTTTGCGTAAAAACGCGAGTTTTTCGTAGCCATTACGAAAGTTGCTCAAAGTCGCGATTTTTTTGTAGCGTTAAAACTTGCGCGAAACGTCGCGCCTTTTAAGTTTTAACGCTACGAAAAAGGCGCGACTTTGCGCGCAAGTGTTAACGCTACGAAAAACTCGTGTTTTTACGCAAAAATCGTAAAGACGCCGAAAATCGCAAAAAATATGAAAAAATCGCAAAATTACCGAAAAAGTCGCAAAATGTTCGTTTCCAATCGGAATTTTTCCAATTCGGATTCGAAATCGTGTCTTAGTAAATCAGCCCCTTAGGGGCAGATTTATCAAAATGTGAGTTTTGAGCTTGAAATATAAAAACTCACTCATGTTCTATTCCTTCCTACGGGATTTTTAGGAGCAAATTTAGCAAATGGTAAACTCTCACTTTCACCTATTGATAAATACTCTTGTAAAAATCCCATAGGAAGGAATAGAACATGGGTGAGTTTTTTTATGTTTTAAGCTCTAAATTCACATTGTGATAAATCTGCCCCATCGCAAATCTCAAAAAAAGTTGCAACATTTTTCCCCCTTGACTTTTATTACTAAAAATCCAAATTAGAAAAAAATTCCCCCCCCCCCCCCCAAAGAGTATGAAGATCCAAGATATTTAATTTATACTTCTACCTGTTTCCCAGCATGGTTTGTGCTACAGTTGACTAGAGAAGATAATCATATATATAGGGATAAGGTTGATAGAGACACCCTGGGGCTCATTTATTAACACTGGGCAAATTTGCCCATGGGCAGTAACCCATAGCAACCAATCAGCTATTTCCTTTTTTCAGCCAGCTGCATGTAGGACAATGAATTCAACAATTTGATTGGTTGCCATAGGTTACTGCCCGTGGGCAAAGTGTTGATAAATGATCCCCCCCCCCGTGGGCTATGGGGCATATGTGTATGTCAGGTAGTCGGGCTATGGCAACACACATTTTTATATACAATTTATAAAATCCCAGAACATTTATTCGACTACTGCCACCAATTCCT